>NW_022436969.1:21602586-21716826 GCF_009761245.1 Sapajus apella | reverse complement strand
TTTTTTTTTTTTTTTTTTTTACTTCTACTCAGCAAAGCATATTGGAATTCAGCCAAAGAAGAGTGACCTCATCTCAGAATATAAGCCTGAATCTGCTTTAAGTGTGTGTGTGTGTGTGTGTGTGTGTGTGTGTGTGTGTTATCCATATCTGAAATTTAGTCCTTAATTATTTATAAAAATTTTTTAAAACACTCCATCATGACCAACTAGTCTGAACCCAGTTCTCCTGGTGAAACACCATGATCATGCTCTCTTCGGACTAGTTCAGTCCTTAGAGAAGGACAGAGAATTGGCCTTGGAGCCTCCCACTCCTCTTGAGGAAGTCTGATGTCGAGGAGACACTGAGTGGCCATCTGAAGATAAAGCCTTTGAGGCAGAATTCTCAAGAAATAAACTAAGCACTGTATGAGTTTATTTTGACTTTAGGAAAAGAAGCCAGGTAGCTTTTTAGCTGCCTTTTAGCTGCGGACTCAGTGCTGAACCCATCATTTCTTGTTTATAGAAGTAACTCTAACAGAAAGGCAGTAATTATCAGTGACTATTTGCTGTGATTATCAAGCAACTGGTCCACAACACAATTTATGAATTTAGGGCTAGGTGGGTATTTACCTGCAGTAGTTACTGATATCAAAATATGTTTACCATTGACTAAACATCAGGAAAATGTAAAAAAAAAAATGCCATGGTTTGGCACAAATCCTTAATTTTGGTAATGCAGAATTTTTGTTAAAATGCTTTTTAAATTTAATTAATTCATATTTAATTATATTTAATTAATTTATATTTAAATAATTTTATTAGAAATTAGCACTTTTCCTTGTGTCAGTTACTCAGAAAATTATTATATACATATGATTTAAGGAAGTTATTACATAGAAAACTTGTATAACATCTTTTTTATACCCAGCTGTCCCTCTCTTGTGGATTTGGATATACCATTCTTAATTATACCGTCTTCCGATCTGCTGTCTTTTTTGTAGAAGGGGTTAACTTTTTGTTCCCCAGGCTGGAGTGCAATGGCGCGATCTCGGCTCACCGCAACCTCCACCTCCTGGGTTCAGGCAATTCTCCTGCCTCAACCTCCTGAGTAGCTGGGATTACAGGCACGCACCACCATGCCCAGCTAATGTTTTGTATTTTTAGTAGAGACGGGGTTTCACCATGTTGACCAGGATGGTCTCGATCTCTTGACCTCGTGATCCATCTGCCTTGGGCTCCCAAAGTGCTGGGATTACAGGCTTGAGCCACCGCGCCCAGCAGTGGATATATCATTCTTGATATCAGTTGGAATAGCATTTTTGTGTTCTTCTGATTTAACATGTTTAGCTAAAAATAGAGAGAAAATATGAATTCTGTGCTTCTACACTGGTAAGATAAAGGCCTGGTGTGTGATGTGTCACCTGGCTTTCTGGATTGCCTCACAAAATTAAAAGTTGAATTTCAGAATGTATAGCTGTTTATGCTTAACAGAAGAGTTCCACTCAGATTCTTCTCAGCAGGGCACACTTAGATTTTTAGAGAATGATTGGAGTGGCCTACTGCTTTACCAGAGGGGTTGGCATGGAGATTTCTGTCACACTGCAGATTTTGTTGTTGCTGTTGTTTTGTTTTTTTAAAATGGAGTTTTGCTTTTGTCACCCAGGTGGAGTGCAGTGGCACAATCTTGACTCACTGCAACTTCTGTCTCCCAGGTTCAAATTATTCTCCTGCCTCAGCCTATCAAGAGCTGGGATTACAGGCACCCACCACCATGCCTGGCTAATTTTAGTGTTTTTAGTTGAGATGGGGTTTTGCCATGTTGGCCGGGCTGGTCTTGAACTCCTGACATTGTAGCAGGAGCGGCTGTGGGAAAGGATCTCTCAGACACTGAATACAGGAGGAGGAGGAAGGAATTTATTTCAGCTGGGAGCGAGGTGACATACGTGCCTAACAGCCAAGCTTATACTTTAGATGTTGCACGTGGAAGAATCTTAGGTTCATAGTTTTAGGACTCACATGCAAAAAGGTCTCTGTTCACAGTTTCAGGAATTACATATGAAAGGGTTTCGGTTTGATCTTGTTTTAAGTAAAAAAAGTGCCTTCTGGAGAGTTTCCCCAAGGACTAGCCTGTTGTTTTCAGGAAGGAGATTCAGGAGGCGCCACCTAGCCTGCTCTCTCTTTTATTGAGATGTACAGTGGATGACAGAGCGGGAGGGAACCCCAAATGCCTAGGTCTCCCTCCTCAACCTCAGGTGATCTGCCTGCCTTGGCCTCGCAGAATGCTGGGATTACAAGTGTGAGCCACTGTGCCTGGCCACATTGCAGGTTATATGCACTTAAAACCCTATGTAGCCAGGTGCGGTGGCTCACGCCTGTAATCCCAGCACTTTGGGAGGCCATGGTGGGTGGATCACAAGATCAGGAATTCAAGCCAGCCTGACCAACATGATGAAACCCTCTCTCTACCAAAAATACAAAAAATTAGCCGGTGTGGTGGCAGACACCTGTGATCCCAGCTATTCGGGAGGCTGAGGCAGGAGGATTGCTTGAACCTGGGAGGCAGAGGTTGCAGTGAGCTGAGATCACACCACAGCATTCCAGCCTGGGCGACAAAGCGGGACTCTGTCTCAAAAAAAAAAAAAAAAAGAAAGAAAAACACAAAAAAAACCCTATGTGGACTCAACTTCTGTAAATGCTGACTTTTTATTAAATTATCTGTACTCTATTATAAAGTCCATCTGAGGCTGGGGGTGGGGAGTAAAGCATTTGAGGAAAAACCAGTGATCCTACCCAAACGTAAAACCATATATCTCGCATGTGTGCAGAAAAGCTGGACAAAACTACCTGAGTCCTTGATGTGCACTGATTATGCTTCTCCCTTCCATTACAGGCTCAACATGGGAGAAGACATTTCGGCAGATCGGCTTTGAAAGGTAAGCAATGTTTAGCATGCCTCCATTTTAGTTACTCTTGTCCCAATTTATTCTAAGTAATTTATCAATTATAAATCAATAGTCCTGTCACAACCCTTTTGGTAACTGTATGACCTCGATCAAGTCATCATTTTGCCCTCTAAGCCTCAGTTTCTTTGTAGAGCATTACTTTATAAAGCCTTGCCTGCACACAGAGTAGAAATAAAGATGGAATGGAGCAATTAATGTGAAAACGCTTCTTGAACTATAAAACAGTATACGAGGTAAGTTATGTAATTAGAGAATCCTAGCAAATGGTAGACTGTCTCCTAGCTTATATATCATATATCATAATCAGTTCTACAGTTTTAGTACAGAAAAGTTTATATTTGTATTGATGTCCTCCCAACTATTAAAATTGTTAGATTTTATTAGCCTTAAGTGAAAATCTGAGATGATGTTGTTCTTAGCTAAAAGCATCTCTACACCAGCATCTCCCCAAAAGAAACAAAAATAGATTCATTATAACATCAGAAAATGTGCTGGTGGGTCAATGCAGTTTCTTTTTTTTTTTTTTTTAGACAGAGACTTGCTCTGTCACCCAGGCTGCAGTGCAGAGGCATGATCTCGGCTCACTGCAACCTCCGCCTCCTGGGTTCAAGCAATTGTCTTGCCTCAGCCTCCCAAGTAGCTGGGATCTCAGGTGCCCACCACCATACCCGGCTAATTTTTGTATTTTTAGTAGAGTTGGGGTTTCACTATGTTGCTGAGACTGGTCTCGAACTCCTGACCTCAGGTGATCCACCCACCTCTGCCTCCCAAAGTGCTGGGATTACAGGCATGAGCCACTGCACCTGGTTGGTCAATGAAGTTTTTAAACTACCTGCCCTTGGCCTTGAATGGCAGCATTTTGGACAGTTTTCTACCAGTGGCATTTAACATCTTATCTCAAATGTTGAATGTAGATAGAGCTATTAAAAGAAAAAAAGTCATTTTAATTTTATTCTACTCTCTAATTTTATTCACATAGGTTTTGACAAGTCCTTTTATCATACTGAAAATGTATTTTTTTCTGTATGGAACAAGCTGACTGAGCACTTAAAGCACATAAAGGAAATAATAAAACACTCGAAAATGCATTATTTCTTCTGTAGCAATAGTGAATAGCACATCACAGACACATTGTGATAGCACTTTCTTTGCCATTTGTTAATTGATTCAAAGATGATTTATTTCTCTACCTACACTTCCAGTCACATCAGCACCATCATTGTTTGCTATCACAGTAAGTGCTCATAATAATTAAGGTATTTGCAGGCAGTTGATTTTGGATGGTCAGATCCCACAGACCAACTTAAAACAAAGAATGGAAAGATATTCACAGCTTTAGTTCCATGCGAAATCTTTTTCCAAAGCATCTTTCCCTTGATCCTTCCTTCATATTATCAAACATCTTAAAATACACAAAAATAGAGATAATAGCAAAAAAAAAGGTCACTTGTCTGCTCCCCAGCCCCAATAAGTCTTTGCCACACTTACTTTTATTTAATTTTTTTTTGGCTGAAACATTTTAAAGAAGATCTCAGATACTATGTCATTTAATCCCTACATCGCTCAGCATGCATCTGGGCCATTTCTTCCAGAATCTTAGTGCCATCATCATACCTAATACAAATAAATCTTTAGCATCGTTTAATACCTAGTTGATACTGACATTTCCTAATCATGTCAAAAATGTCCTTTGCATTGGTTGTACCAGCATGCTATAGAAGCCCCGACCTTAAGCTTCTTTATTTAGATCAGTGCCTCCCGAGCCCCTCCAGCTTCCTTTCGTTTTTCTTCACATCGTTGACTTCTGAAGAAAGCAGATCAGTTGTCTTACAGAATACTTTACTTTTTGGATTTGTCTGTTTGCAACATTGTTTGTTATTCGAATCCCCTATTTCACGTAAATTCAAATTATTTCACGTAAATTCAAATTATTTCACATTCAGCCTTTGAGAACATGAACGAGTTGACTTCTTGTCCTTTTGACACAGACCCGCCCATCTATAGTTTTCGTGTTTCTGGTACAGCTAGATGGCCCAAGCTCTTCCCCTGCTTCCCCTTGGCTCAGACTTTCCTCCCAGCAGCCATAGACAGTAGGTGTAGCAGTATTTCACTAAAACTTTATTTACAAAGACAGGCAGCAGGCAGGATTTGGTGCTGACTGTCACTTATTGACCTCCACTTGTAGACTTTGGTCATTGCCTTCCAGGAAAAACTCCTGAAGAAACCACATAGGCTACCCATACAGTCATAGCCACACAGCCACCCTAACAGTTCCAGGTTTACCTGGTTCCAAAGACTGAGCTTTTAACACTATACTACATGGCATTCTTGCGTATGTTTAGTTTTGAGCCTATAGTTTCAGCCATTACTTTTCAGTACTTATAGTATGTGTCCATTGAGGGTCTTTGGCGATCATTCTGGTCTTCAGGTGTCTTAACATGTTACCCTGTGTTTTCCATGTCATCTCATGTTTTCTCATTTAAGGGCCGACAGTATTCTGTGCATTGCAACAAGTGTCTTAAAATATAGGACAGATAGTGATCTTTGGGGTTCTTGTACATTTACAGTTGCAAAGACTAAGTGTCAGCAGTACCATTATACATGGCTTGTCTTTCTTCGTCTCAGGTTTAGCCTGTTCTTTCTCTTAAAGGGGAATTCCAATTATATCTTAAATACGGCTACCTGGTTCTTTAAAGCAATTGTAAAAGCTATTGATCCTTTCATCACTATGTTCTTCTTTGAGGTTCATCCATCAACCTGCTTGCCAGCAGATTATTTTAAAGGGATCACATCTAAAGGAAAAGAAGTAACTGAGTCAGCTAAAGCTGCAAAACTTTTTCTCTGAGAATAAAAAAGGCAAAGACGCTTTCTGTTGTGCATTATGTAACTGAAAGGAAGACCTAGAGGACCTGCCCTGCCTACCCTCCCTACAGTCACACTAGATGTGATAGTGGTGGACCTCCCCTGAGATGCTGTTAAGTCATCTCTGGAAACCATGTGATTATATGCATTGTCTCAAGATAAATACACATAGTCACAGTTTATGTGGCTGAACTCATGATAAATGTCATTTTCTCCTTACGAACTATCACATTTTCCCTCTGTGGGGCTACTAGCTTATTTTAGGACTTCATTACAGAAGTGTGCTGTTATCCAGGAAGGAAATCTTGTAATGTAGGTTTGTGTATCTTCTCAGTCACCTCCCACTCCTGGTACCACATTATTGACAGCTACATAACAAAGGCAGGCTTAATTGTTTTTTATTATAGAAAAAAGAACCTGTGCCTAACATATTTTGGTTTCAATCAGCTCACCTTTCTGTGCAGATTTTCTAAGCTTACAATTATAAATATTTCCAAATCACAGTCATTTATTAGTCTAGGATAGAGTGATGCCAGGTGGGCGGGCATGGTTTTGTAAATTTATGGACACCCTGCCTGTGCTAATCATGTGTAATCAGTGAGGGTGGCTTTGAAACCAAAAAGCTTTGGAGCTAAAATGGCCCGAATTCTTGGTGGCTTAATACAACAAATCTTTCTTTCTCACTCCTGCAAAATCTGATGAGGAGAATAGACAACTCTATGAAGCAGCTCACCTCCATGGGGGGGTGTCATTGGTGGGTTGCAGTCTCATGGTGCTTTTATCTCAACATGACATTTGAGACAAATACATCATTTTTTTTTTTTGAGACAGAGTCTAGCTCTTGTTGCCCAGGCTTGAGTGCAGTGGCATGACAATCTCAGCTCCCTGCAACCTCTACTTCCGGGATTCAAGCAATTCTACTGCCTCAGCCTCCCAAGTAGCTGGGATTACAAGACCTTGCCACCATGCCCAGCTAATTTTTATATTTTTAGTAGAGACGGGGTTTCGCTATGTTGACCAGGCTAGTTTTGAACTCCTGACCTAGGTGATCCACCCACCTCGGCCTGCCAAAATGCTGGGATTATAGGTATGAGCCACTGTGCCTGGCCCATCTTTCTTAATTCAGTGATTAACCCTGTTCTTATGGTGGCTTTCTGAAATGTGGGCTTCTAAATTCTTTAATTCTTTCAGATAATGCACAAATATTTCTAGGAAGTGTAGCAACCTATTCTGAAGTTATAAAATTTCAAAGTTCACTTAGGCATTGAAAGAGGACTTGAACAATTCCAGACTGGATTTTAAATGTTCCCTCTGGAAGTGCCATTTGTCACCACATCTTACAGTACTCCAGCCTCAGTAACAGAGTGAGACTCCGTAACAGAGTAAGACTCCTTTTCAAGAAAAAAAGACAGAAAGAAAAGAAAGTCCTTATAATATCTATCATAATCATCTCTGAGTGAGTTCTGAACATGGTTTTCTCTATCCAAGACTGCACTTTTTGTCTGAGAAAAAAATATGCCAGCAAGTAAATAGGCTTGGATATAGTAACTTGTCAGCAGAAATAAAAGTTTTTGCTTGCTGGGAGATCATATTGCTGTCTGTTTAAAAATAACAATATTTAACTGATCTCTTGCCCATTTTTAATTAAAAAGCAAAGAAGATATTCTCAGTCAATCTCTGTAATCAGCACAGTGCTTCAGTTTACTTTATGATTAGCATTATTATATGGGATTTTATTTGATGCTCTACTTGGATAGTGGAATGAAATATCTTGCTCCTTCAAAGAACATTTTAAAATAGAAATCATTCTGAAAATAGCCTGCTGCAATGAAACAACAAATATTCCTAGTTTTTTTCCTTTATTGTAATTCAAAAGGTATAGCTCTGTCTTTTGGGGTGATCGCAGCCTTCCATAGCTCTGTCTGTCAGCACGCCCCTTCCCTAGCATCTGTGTTGTCAGAAGTTTCTAACCACCTCTCAAGTTTTAGATACCATTGCTCAGAAAGCCTGTCTTGATGGCTCACTTTCAGGAGCACGGCCTCTTCTCATCATTCTTTTCACATTCTTGAGCATGTGAGGAGGAGACTCTTAATGCCCTGGTGCCCTGGGCACTACCTGATGTATATTAGCTAATCAGATGTTTGCGGGATAAATTAATGACTCCTTAACAGGGAAATTGGAGGGTGCCTATGAAAGAGTGGGCTTAGGAAAAAGCCAAGAGAGAAAGGCCCCACTGTCTTTTTGTCATTACGTTGCAGCAGCTTCTAGGATGATAAGGCAAACTGGAGCCGGAGCCAGCTCACTCCTGAGAGTAGAGGGAAGAGAGTGTGGTCAACCTTGTAAGTTTCTAAGCCAGCAGTTCTTTGCATAGAGAGGTACACAGAACCTCTGCGTTAATCCAATGATTAGCCCTGTTCTTATGTTGGATTTCTGTAAGATGGGCTTCTAAATTCCTTAATTCTTTCAGACTGTGTGTGCATAAATATTCCTGAAAAATTTAGCAACTTATTTTGAAATTATACTGTCAAATTTTGTCAAAGTAGTTTATAATCAGGGAAACGACTGGAAAAAATGATTTTTTAAGTATTTAAGATTAAGACCAAAATATTAATTTATTCTCTTCTTTGAACATTTTTAAGCCTCTGCTTCCTGCCCACCCATGGGCTATATTTGGAATCTTCAAATAAACATCACAGGAAGGGAACTGTAATATATCAAATACTCATCCTATGCTGGCCTCTGTGTTTGCAGTTTGCTTTAGGATTTATTGTATTCCCACAACTTCCAGAGTCTGATTCTGCTGAAGTATGCTGGGCGAACAACCCTGTATCTCAGTGACTTACAAGACCAGAGGGTGATTTCTTGCTTGTATTAAATGTCAGCTGCAGAGGCTGTGGATGGACTGTGGCTCTTCTCCAGGGCCTGCTCCGTCCTGGGATCCAGGCTAAAACAGAGCCCTGGTTTGGTACATGGCTTTCTTGTGGCTGAAGAAATGCCATGGCCACACCGGGCCATGGCTCTTGAAGCACTTGCTCAATGTAAAGTATACCACCTCTGCTTACTCCCAAATGCCAAGCTCAAGGCCTATGAGCACAGAAGCATGCTCTTCCCACAGGGTTCCACTCTAAGCCACGCATCACACACAGGGATATAGAATATCGTCCTAAGAAATGAGACTAGGAGAAAGTACTAACATGATCACACAGTAGACCTTTCCCATCTTACAAATAAGCAAAATAAAACCATAGAAGTTAAATATTTTACTGGAGACCACACAGCTAGTGAGTGGCAAAAGCAAGAGGTAACTTGGTTTTATGGACTGTACCTTCCATTCATTCATAATCCACCATGCTGGCTTTAATACTTCATGTCCATGAGGATTTGTTGAGCACACATTATCACAACATGCTGGGTGCTAGGGATGATGGGAAGAAAAGGTCTTGGTCTTAGAGATGATACCATTTATATGTTTATACATGTCTCCTCTATGTGTAAACATAAGGTACATAACTAAATGGTAGCATGAATCTCACTTATATGTCTTATGTTTACATATATCTTATTTATGTGTTTATTTTATGTGTAAAAATAAAATGTAATGAGTTACATGCTACCATTTAGTTCAATAACTTGAAAATGTTGTTGGAGCAGGTGCTATGTAGCAGGTGCCATTCTAATGATATATATATTACAGAAGTGGAAAGGGGAGTAGGTCAATGTGTGGGTTTGAGGTGAGGCATGGCTGCATAGAAGGGGGACAGGAATGGGGATGTCTGTGAAAGCTTAAGGTCAGAGGACATCTGGGCGGGACTTTGAAGAATGACTTCATTGGCATTCATCCACCTGAACAATTAGGGATGAACTGTGAAGCCACACATGGTAAGACATGAAATCTGGGTATGGAGTGGAAACCACGTTGGGAAGTACCTTATAGGCAATGCCAAGAAGTTTGAATCTTACTGAATCTTATTGATTAGTACTGGGGAGCCATTGAAGGGTGTAAACCCCAGAGAAGATAAGCTTAGATGTGCTTTAGAATGTCACTGGAGCAGTAATATGGACCAGATGAGACAAGAGTTCAGATAGGAAACTGCTGCAATTTTTTAGGAGAGTGATTATAATGTCTCAACCAAGACAGGGACAGTTTGAGTGTGACATGCTGATGTATGCCAAATGTATTTTAGGTAAGTAGAATTCAGAGTTACAACTTGGTGAATAATTGGCTGTCAGCACGTAGGGTAGAAAGGATTCTAGAATGAGCACAGCCCATGGTTAGTGCCACCCTATAGCTACTGTCTCCCCACCTCATGCTTGCAGGTCCCTCTTCCCTGCCTGACACTTTTCTCTAGTCTCTTGGAAGCTTGCTGTATCCACACACAGAGAAGCCTGGAAGGCCTAGGGATAAAATCCCTGTTGCCCATCAGTGAGCAGCAGAAGTACTGGACAAATGCTCTAGCTCCCCATTCAATTCCTTGGACAATTCAAGGCACATTGCATAGGGTTCTGCAGAAGCTTTCTAGAAACTCTCTCTAATAGCGACCCACTAGCAATGCATTCTTTCTTGTCTTCTGTCTCTTCTCTGTCCCTTTCTTTCGAATTTTCCAGGAGGACTTCCCAAATAAACCACCTGCACCCCAGCCCTCCATTCAGGATCTGCACTTTGGAAAACCTGAACTATGGTATCAGTGGTAAACTCTCTTAACTGATATGAAACTAAACAACTTGGATTCTAGTTTTATCTTTGGCTTGGATTTATTCTATTAAGGTACAAAATGACACTAATATTATTTATACTATTACTTTAATCACCAGTTATACACCTTCATAAGTCCTTGGCTCATACAGTTTTGGGAGGAGGGGTGTCATGTCGCACATCCCTAGAGAATCTGATGAAAACCATGGGCAAATAAAGAGAAAATTTTGCATTCAGTGTCAGGGAATTCAGAGAACCTCAGAAACTCGCTGTCCATCTATCTCAGTTTAAAATCATGTTTTAGATGCAGATATCGGTGTATTTCTTTCTCAGATGACAAAATCTACAAATGTTCATTCATGCCCTCTATCAATTCCCTGGAAGCAGATGAGCAATGAGTTAAACTTCGGTCACAGCATTATGCAATTTGAGCGCTCCAGACACCCTAGAGCAGTGGTTCCCAACCTTTTTGGCACCAGGGACTGGTTTTGTGGAAGACAGTTTTTCCACAGACGGGGGTGGGAGTAGGGATGGTTTCAGGAAAGCTGTTCCACTTCAGATCATCAGGCATTAGATTCTCAATAAGGAGCATACAACCTAAATCCCTGGCACAGGCAGTTCACAATAGGGTTCTCACTCCCATGAGAATCTAATACTGCTGCTGATCTGACAGGAGGTGGAGCCCGCCTGCCACTCACCTCATGCTATGTGGCTTGATTCCTAACAGGTTATGGACCAGAACCAGTAACAGTCCAAGGCCCAGGGGTTGGGACCCCTAAGCTAGAGAGTGCCTCTCCCTTCTTTTGCATACGATGACACTGAGACATAGAGAAATTAAGCAGAAGAGCTGGAAATGTGATTTTTGTGAAGATAGTCAAAATCCAGATCCGACTTTGTATTTGATAGATTCAATGAGATGGAGTTGTAATTAATTCATTTTGCTCTCATTTAATACGAATAATATCAATAATAATAGTAACAATATTCTAGTGAGCACTCTAGGCCATATTATGTATTCATCATTTTTATTAAATTCCACAATGCTCTAAAGTGACTGTTGGCATCACACTAGTTTATGGACATGGAAACCAAAACTCAGAGCACCCCACCCTGTGACCACCCAACTCGGAATAAGAAAACAGCAGATGTGAACTCTGAACACCACATCCAACCTGCCTTCTTGCTTTAGGTCACAGTTTTCAGAAATAACTCTATTGTCCCTTATTCTTAGTGCCCCCTGCACTGTGTGTGTGCATGTTTGTGTGTGTGTGTGTGTGTGTGTGTGTGTGTGTGTGTATAGAAGTAGGTGATTTACCTTCCCTGCTTCACACCCTGTTAACAGCTCAGACACAGGCCAGAATCCTGGTATCAACCATTAGGAAGCCCAGAGAGAAAATTCCGAGGCTCAGAGAAGGGCCCCTCATGGTGGAAATATTTGCAGTAATTCTATGCTATATTCCTTATACAAAATAAAGCAAACCCCTGGAGCCCTTTTGCCTTGACACAATGAGGCAAACTTGGAAAACACCAGAGGCTCAGATGAGATGGATTCTTCCTCAGCCCACCACCATCCTTTGGCATTTGCTGAGCTTTTATTAAAGTCACAGAATTCGGTTCTTTCAGATAAGAGTAGTGTGAACATACTAAAATATTCTCTGGCACTAACGAAATGTGTTTGTTTTTAATAAATCATTTTTCTCTTATTTTCTTTCATTTGAAAAACATTGTTACATAAAGAATTGAGCATAGTACTAAATGCTAATGTTCTTTTCTATAATATAATAAGCATGGGTCCAGGGAACTCTGAATCTTTGCTAGTGGCTGACTGGGTCACTGGATTAAAAGGATTTTAGGCAAAAATGAAGGCTGTGGTTAGGGAGGAGAGATACTGCCCATGTGTGGAGGCAGAAGTAGGAGCATACCTGTCTCTATTTTCCATTCTGGATGAGAGTTTGCCAGGGTAATTTTCCTTTCTCCAGCCCAGTGTGTGTGTGGTTGATGTTTGGTACCAGAATGGAAACATCAAAGGTTTGCAAGGACATGGTGACTAGTGGTCACCATGGTCACCTTAGGCACCGAAAGAGAAAACTGACATGCCAAGACAAAGACAAACTGAATGGTTAATCTTTAATCAGGGTAAAGTACTGACTGACAGACATGCCTCTAACTTAACCAGAATTCTGACTTAGATTTTGTTCAAACCCATTGACATGAGATAGCTGCATTTCATCATAAGATAGTAGACAGAGGTCTCTTTCAATCTTGCTATAAACACTTACATGTCTGTAACTCCCACACAACGAGAAAAGTTAGCTCTTAGGAAAGAAGCTTTTACATACCATGTAATCTTTGTAACTAAACTTTCCCTATGCAATTGATCAAATGTGATTTTGCCCGGCTCTGCCAAGATATCTTGTTTGTGTGTATTTGAAACACAGATTAAAAGCCAAAAATTAATATATGTAAATGTGTATGTGTGCATTTGTGTGTGTGTGTGTGTGTGTGTGTGTGTGTGTGTGTCTGTGTAACAAAAGTAGGTGATTTATATTTTTAGGTTGTTGAGAGCTTTACCTAGGACTTCCAACATAGAAACTAATTAGCGTAACCTTCCTTTATTCAAGCATAATGACACAATTTAATAAGTTTTTAATGAAAATATCTATTTTTCTTCTAGAAAAAAATATACAATCATTCACCAAAACTTCTCTTTCTTTTGAAACATGACTGGAAGAAAAAATTCTCTGATTTGTAATCTCCATCTTCATAAATCAGATCATTATGAGTAATATAAACACCCTCTGAGTTTGAGTCAATGAGATCCTACAGAAAACAGTGCATTCTTGAACTAAAAATCTGAATTCCAGGTGATTACCTTGGCACCTTGCTCTACAAAAGCTAGGGGTGTTAGCATGAACATTGTATGTTTCATGAGGGCATGAACAGATGAACTATATATCACTGAAAAATTTTAAGTCTTAGCGTAGACAGCATGTTGAACAGTAGACAGGAAATTCATGCTGTTTGATATGGAGGTAAAACTTGGGTGTTGAGCGTATAAAATAGACTATTTCGGGGAATTGTGCTAACAGGCACCTACAAGAGAAGGTTCATATTTCTTATTTGTACTGCATCCTACTTGCAAGTCTGAAATTAGCTCTCTCATATCTCTAACCACCATAAAATGCCTTTTCCATAGGTATTTTATGCTGAGAAAGCTCAGCCAGTGAAGCACCTTACTGAAGACAAAGACATTATTGCTCAGAAAAAGTGACAGCTTCTGTTAGGTGGATTTCATAGGAAGTGTTTGAATTTTCCATCCAGATCTTTAGAACTACATTATCCTAGATAAAGTGGAAATAGTTTCTTCCTGGTTCTTCATTTTCCTGTTCTACCTCTACACACACACCCCTTTCTAAGTTTATACAAAATATTTGAAGTAGCAAACAATCACAAAATTGTCCTTGTCCCCGTATTGTACCACTTCCATATCTTAGTAGTTTCATTCCCATAGGTCAGTGAAGATTCCAAGAGGTTGGACACCTGAACCAAGGCAGTTAGGTCTTTGTGACCCTAGAGCCCGTGCTTCCCTTTGCTAGTCTCCGCAGACGCCACTGGGGTCTGATTATGTCAGGTGCAATCCCATTGGCTGAATGTGAAGCTGCCTAAGTATCACGTTGTATTCTCTGCCCCGCTGCCTTTCTTGGCTTCCAATATTTATCCTTCATTGCTTAGGGGCCCAGGGAAGCTTTGGTCAGGCAGGACTCCCAGCCTTTATATGTTTGCTTAATCCTTTTCTTTCAACCCCAACTTGGCATCGCTGAGCCCCCTACCCCACTCCTTGGCATTGCTCCTGTACCATGCTGATTTGCATCTCTGATAGAAGTGCCTTCCTGTGGGGCTGAAAGGTTGATATTCACTCCTCCTTTCAACAAACTTCCTGCTACTCTGACTCAGGTATAGGTTCACCTTCCCTTCCGGGGGACGGTAATGGCCCTTCCCCTGACCTTAAGCCTCATTCCAGTATTTCCTTACCTCATTCATCCTAGACAGAAACATAAAATTATTTTTACTAAAGCACAGCTATAATCCAATTTTTCACCTATGTACTGAATTAATTTCTAACTCCCCAACCTAATATTCAGGACGTCCCCACCCACATTTTCAGTCAAATTATCTCTCACTACTTCCTTCTGCAAACATTTTAACTTTCTTGATGGTTTCAGTCTGACTTCACCCCACACTTTCTATCTCCTATTTCTATCTGTAATGCACTTTGCCTCATGCCCTATTGTCAGAATCTTGTCATCTTCCAGGCACCTCTTTATATCAGCTCACTTCTGAAACCTTTCTGATGTCTTTCTCTCCTAATTTCATCTATATACATTATTTTACTAAAACTCTCTGTCTAAATATTTACGGAGTTTCTCTTAGGTAAAACCTTTACCTCTTAGATCGCATCCATGCAAGGGTGGCATGACCTTGCGCTTAGCACAATGCCCTAATGCAAAGCAGATATAAAATAGACATTTATTACACTGAATTTAACAGACAGTTTGTAATCCAGAATTTTGTGTCAAATTTTTTCGTCTGCGTAACTAAGAAGGACTTGAGGAGTTTGCATCAGCCTACCTCAATATCATTCTATAACAGAGAAAGTCTTTAAAGGCAGGATATTTTATTAAAATGGAGTAATCATTTCCTGTAAAAGAGGAACAGTACTTTAGAAATATTTAAATTATTGTATTACGTAAAAGACTTGTTGCCCTTAATTCGGGAGAGATATATTAAATAGTTACAATTTGTTGATAACAGATTGGATTTTCCTTTCACCTTGAGAGTACACTTTTAGAAGTTATACATGTGCATATAAAAATGTTTAAATGTATTAGTCTGTTCTCATGCTGCTGATAAAGACATACCCAAGACTGGGTAATTTATAAAGAAAGAGAGGTTTAATGGACGCACGTGGCTGGGGAGGCCTCACAATCATGGCACAAGGTAAAAGGCATGTCTTAGGTGGTGGCAGGCAGGAGAGAATGAGAGACAAGTGAAAGGGGAAACCCCTTATGAAAACATCAGATCTGGGCTGCGTGCGGTGGCTCATACCTGTAATCTCAGCACTTTGGGAGGCCGAGGCGAGTGGATCACGTGAGGTCAGCCATTTGAGACCAGCCTGGTTATCATGATGAAGCTCGACTCTACTAAAAATACAAAAAAAAATTAGCTGGGCGTAGTGTCGGGCACCTGTAATCCCAGCTATTCGGGAGGCTGAGCAGGAAAATCATTTGAATCTGGGAGGCGGGGGTTGCAGTGAGCTGAGATTGCACTACTGCACTCCAGCCTGGGCAACAGAGTGAGACTCTGTCTCAAAAAAGGATTAAAAAAAATCAGATCTCCTGAGACTTATCACTACCATGAGAACCATATGGAAGAAACCAGACCCAGAATTCAATTATCCCCTACCAGGTCCCTCCTACAACCTGTGGGAATATGAGAACTACAAATCAAGATGAGGCCTGGGTGAGGACACAGCCAAACCATATCATTAAGTCATCAGAAACTAAAGAAAAAAATGAATATTTTTCTAGTAGCAAACACCTATTGATGGTGTGGCTATCAGAGTAGGCAGTGATGTTTAGCATTTTTACTTTTTCATTCAGTGGTCTTAAGATTTGGGGATAGACACTGCTTCACTCTATTGCTGTAGGAGTGACTCACCTTATGTGAGGTGGTTGGGAGACTTTCTTTCAGCATAGACTGTGTGGAAGGCCATGGCAGAGAAGCAAATAATCCTGCATACCACACCTCACCCCCAGCTCTTTTTGGCACAGTAAGTGGTGAGCAGAACCGAACCAACAGAAACCTGCCTCTCAGGCAAGAGGTGGAGGCTGGTGGTGCCGGGCCACACCCACAGCAAGGAGCAGTGAACTAACATCCTGTAACTTGTGAGCCATGAGACCTGAGATGGTGTCATTCAGAGGGCAAATGGCAAACCCTGGTCAGTTGACTACTCAGTAGCACAGGGAGGCAGACACATTAAATTAGAAAGTCAGGGAGGCCTCACAGGCGGCTGCCAGTGGCTTCTCCCAGATGCTGTTTATTGACCTGCTTGCCATAAACAGAGAGGAAATTGTTTTCACTCAGCCATCATGAGACATGTTTGGGTTTGAAAACTTCTCTGCACTCTACTCTGACCAGTTAAATATATTTATTTAGAAACCCACACAGATAATCAAATTCCATATTGGACTGAGTGTAATTTCAGAGAATTTGCTGGTGTTTTTGTATTAGAACACTAATGGATAGAGACTGCAATACAGGGAGGATAAGAAGACACCTGTCCTTAGAAATCTGAAACTCAATGCTCAGGCTTCACTCCACATTGTCAGATGGTCACCAGAACCTCCCAGCAAACAGAAGTTTAATTTTTTGAAGAAAAATAGTGCAGGTAATATGAAGGCTGCCCTTTTTGAGTTATTCACTATAACTAGGACCCATGATCTGAAGGGTTAAGGTTTGCTCCCCGTTCCCCAGGAAAGCTAGTATGTGTTCAGAGTCATCTGCACATTGCCCTGAGTTACTTTTCTTTTTTTGAGAGGAAGTTTTGCTCTTTTTGCGAAGGCTGGAGTGCAATGGCACGATCTCAGCTCACTGCAACCTCTGCCTCCTGGGTTCAAGTGATTCTCCTGCCTGAGCCTCCCACATAACTGGGATGACAAGTGTGCACCACCACACCCGGCTAATTTTTTGTATTTTCAGTAGAGACAGGGTTTCACCATGTTTGCCAGGCTGGTCTCAAACTCCTGACCTTAGGTGTTACACCCACCTCGGCCTCCCAAAGTGCTGGGATTACAGGTGTCAGCCACCACCTGAGTTACTTTTAGGCAGAGACAGAAACAAGCAACATCAGCACCCATTTCACCTGTTGCTGGTGGTTCGTAGGGTAGGGATGAAATGTGTGGATCTGAGAGAGTGTGCCCATTTCCCGGGAGTTACACTGAGGTTCAGTCTTGACGCAAATCTTGAGTGAGGCACCCCTACAATCACCAACCCCACATGGCACTGCTGCTGCACAGGTACCCAACAAACGGCACCACTCCCCGGCACTCCGTTCCAGCTAGCAGCTCTGATGTGGTCACTGAGCAACCTCATGAGGCCATTTACTTTATTTTTTGACTTTCTTTATTTTTTTTTGAGATGGTGTCTGCTCTATTGTCCAGGCTGGAGTGCAATGGTGCAATCTCGTCTCACTGCAACTTCCTGCCTCAGCCTCCTGAGTAGCTGGGACTACAGGTGTGCGCCACCATATCCAGCTTATTTTTGTATTTTTAGTAGAAGCAGCATTTCACTATGTGGCCAGGCTGGTCTCGAACTCCTGACCTCAAATGATCCTACCGTGTTGGACTCCCAAAGTGCTGGAATTACAGGCATGAGCCACCACTCCTGACCATCAGGCCATTGACTTACTACCAACCAAGCCAGAGGGAGTCAGAAGCCAGTGGCACCTAAGTGCCTGGAGGACACGTGTTTCTGGGCAAACAACAGCCCATCGCAGCTTCAGGGGGAGGAATGACCACGCAGAAGCTCGGGAGTATTCTTCTCCATTACAGACTCTCTTCTCAGGAAAGAGAACGTGGGGTTGTGGAATCTGCAGACTTCTAACAACAAGATGTTAGTGGTGGCAGATATCTGAGTTACTGGCAGCGAATCTATACTGGTCTGCAGCAACTTAAATTCTTGCCTCCTCCGATGAAAGAATTTGACTGAGGGGCACAAGGCAGAAAAAGAGGCCAAAGCAAGTTTTAGAGCAAGAGTGAACGTTTATTAAAAAGCTTTAGAGCAAGAATGAAAAGAAAGTAAATTACCCTTCGAAGAGGGCCAAGTGAGCATCTTGGAGGACAAGTGTGCGGTTTGACCTTCTGACTTGGGGTTTTATACATTGGCATACTTCCAGAGTGTTGCATCCCTTCTCCCCTGATTCTTCTTCCCTTGGGGTGGGCTGCCCACATGCACGGTGGCCTGCCAGCACTTGGGAAGGGAGTATGCACAGTGTGTGCTGGAGTTGTTTGCGTGATCACTTGAGGCGTGCTTCCCTTTCCCTGCGGAATGTCCCTGGAAGGTCATACTCCGCCATTTTGCCTCTGAGACGGAGTCTCTCTCTGTCGCCCAGGCTGGACTGCAATGGCGCAATCTCGACCACTGCAACCTCTGTCTCCCAGGTTCAAGCGATTCTCCTGCCTCAGCCTCCTGAGTAGCTGGGATTACAGGCATCAGCCACCAAGTCTGGCTTATTTTTTTGTATTTTTAGTAGAGATGGGGTTTCGCCATGTTGGACAGGCTGGTCTCAACTCTTGATCTCAGGTGATCCACCTGCCTTCGCCTCCCAAAGTGCTGGGATTACAGGCGTGAGCCACCGCTCCCGGCCTATTTTGCCTTTTAATGTACATGCTTGAGCCCATTTACTCAACTCCTGGGATTTTCTCAGGAAGCTGCTGATCACCAGTTTCGGGTGTTTTCCTCTCTATAGGGAGATGGCCCAAACCTGGGGTTGGCTGCGAACAATTATTATTTTGAAGAGACAGTTAACAACCACCTGACCATCACCTGATGCTCACCTGACTTTCCTGGTCGGGGTTAACCCTCTCCTGCCTCACTCATGCCTGACTAGCTAACAAAAACACCTGGGTATCAGGAGGAAGCTGTAAGGACATCACAGTGCCTAGCATTTAGTAGATGCCCAAAGAATATACAGCACATGCTTGTGAAATTGTATGCTAAAGGGGAGATTCATTACAGTATAAACAGCTGTTACTGAACATTTGGTCCTACCAAATTTATCAACTATAATAAATGGTGATTTCTTATACCATTCAATTAAAAGATATTTGTTAAAAAAGTACCTTATACTCAACATGGAGATGAGCATGAATGACAAAGTAGGTAAGAAGAAGAAATGGTCTCATCCTGAACTGCTTACCCATCTGAAATAGATGCCGCAAAGCTCACTGTTGTTATGGACAGCATTTACTTTAATTATCAAGGAACCCATGCAGAGAGACCCATGCATCTGGACTGGAAGGGAGATAATTACTATGGAAAGCTGGATTCATCATGGTGAATCAAAGAGGGGTCAGTATTTGCACAGGGAAGGGAAGAGTCTATAAAGGTCAGGGACAGCAGTGAGGGTGGGGTGGGTGTGACCTGCCTGAGAATCACTGAGGAATCTGACCTGGCTGGAGCAGAAGGCTTGCATCTTGCAAATGAGATAGAAATGTGTACTGTTCAAATGTGTAGGCATACAAATCTCAATGGCCACAGCTTACTCTGGGAGTGTTTATTTTATTTTATTTTAAATTTATAACAATAACAAATCTTTGTTTAGGAGAACATCTCATTAACCTAGCCATAATTCCATAAATCAGAGATTTTGTAATAGGTCTTGAACTACTAAAACATAATTTCCCAGAATTTTAAGCAAAGGGATTCGCAATAGAAACAGTTTCCTCTGAATCCAGCATTGTTAATTTTATCCTGGCCATAAATTTTCTATTAGGGAAATCCCCAGGGAGAAACCACTGAAGCGGTTCTGTTGAAATACTGCAGTGAAGGGCTCAAGGACCTTTACTGACCATATTTCTTTCTGAATGTTGAGATGTCATAAAACAATGCCCTCCATTTAGTACAGTTTCTGCTATTTTCAACAGCTATTTACAGATGTAGATTGTTTAAAATGTTTCATTCATAGGAAGTATTTGTTAGATTTTGGTGTTGGTTTCTTCATTCACATTTTTACGTTTTCTCAGATTTTGCTTTTCCTCTCTATTCCTACTTACCACACTTGTGGTCTTTATTGTTTCATGCTAAATTACTTCTGTACTTCCCTCACTCCCACCCCTCTCCCCATCTTTCTCTCTCTCTGTCTCTCTGGTTCACTGAAAGGCAGTTTACACTCACTAAAATTCCACCCATTTTAGGTGAGCAGTTCTGTGAGTTTGACAATATACACAATCACGTAACCACCACTACAGTCAAGCTGTGTAATATCTTCATTATCCCCAAAAAGATTCTCCTGTCCTCTGTAGTCAACCTCCCACCTTTTTTCCCAGTCCCTGGCAACCACTGATTTGATTTTTCTTCCTCTGGCTTTACCTTTTTTAGCTTGTCATGTGAACGGAATCATGGAGGCTATAATTTTTTGTGCCTGGCTTCTTTCACATAGCATATACCTTTTAGATTTATCCATAGAGTCTTAAGTATTCATAAATGATTCCTGTTTAATTAATTAATTTTTATTTATATTTAACACATTATGATTGTACATATTTATGGGATACAGTGTGATAATTCCCTTTTATTGCTAACAGTATTCCATTATATAGATATGCCAGTTATCTACTGATTGGTTGGTCAATAATTGGGTTGTTTCCATTTGGGACAATTATGAAAAAAGCCGCTATGAATGTTTGCAGCCAGGTGTTTGTGTGGACATCATATTTTTCTTTCACTCCAGGAGTCTTTTTATTGACTGTTCTACCTTCAGTCTGAGTGCCTATCAGTCAATCCTGCATTATCCTAAATGTGTACCGAATACATTTCTGAAAATTAAAGCACATCTGAACTGCATGAGGAAACCTATTTAAAGATATTCTTGGGTGACTCTATTTGTAGTATGACTACCACTCTATTGTTTGTGCTTTACAAATTTATATTTTCAGTTGTTTTATTTGCGTAACAGAAGTTTTACCTTTTGATAGTTAAAATTTCAGAGATACCTGTCACTCATTTGATTACTATCTTATTTCTGAGAAATTTGAATTGTTTTATAGCTAACTACTTTTAGCTTGTTATAATAGATTTGAGTACAGCCTTTGAGATCTTTTGCCAGCAATCTCAAAATTGCAATGCTCTGAAAACAACAAGTTAGCCTAGTTTTGTGATGGCAAAACCAGACCTGAAGTCATCTGATAGCTGAAGAGGGACTATTCCCGTGAGTGTTAATTGTCCTCGTGTGTGTTTGAACAGGGCCAAGCCTAGTGTCTGCATCAAGTGGCACATCATGTACGTAACATATGTCTTTCTGAATTCTAGAAAAGGATGAATTTTGAAGTGCATCGGCTCCAAGAGATTTAGAAAGAGGATTTGTATTGTCTTTACGTGTTCCCTACACAACTGCCTTACCTGTTTGATGTAACAGAGTTTGGCCAGATAATAGTTTTCAAACTTTTTACTGTTACCACAGTAAGCAATGCACTTTTTTATTTCATTTTCTTCTCTTCTTTTTTTTGAGACAGAGCCTCACTCTGTCTCCCAGGCTGGAGTACAGTGGTACAATCTTGCTCACTGCAACCTGTCTCCCAGGTTCAAGCAATTCTCCTGCTTCATTCTACCAAGTAGCTGGGATTACAGGCATGTACAACCACACCTGGCTAATATTTGTATTTTTAGTAGAGACAGAGTTTCACTATATTGGCCAGGCTGCACTCGAAATCCTGGTCTTAAGTGATCCTCCTGCCTCATCCTCCCAATGTGTTGTGATTACTGGTGTCAGCCACCACATCCGGCCAGCAATGCACTTTCTGTTGTGATCTAGTACAACATATAATTTCAAAGTTTCCAAGGAAAAAAAAAATAGTTACTCTTATCACATGCAAGGAGGTTTGATATATATTTTGTTCCTTTTTGTTCTAGTATATTACAGAAAAAAAGAAAATGCTGGTTGATTCCCACTAAGTTTATTTTATAATAAACCAATTAGTCATGACCTGCATTTGGAAAAAACGAGGAGCTAAAGAGCAATGCTCAGCAGGAGAGATGGTAAGCACAAAGCAGATTAGAAGTTTACTCCTTGACATCATTTGGCTGTGTCACCACCCAGATCTCATCTTGGACTGTCGTTCCTATAATCGCCATGTGTTTTGGGAGGAACCTGGTGGGAGGTAATTGAATCATAGGAGCTGTTTCCTTTATGCTGTTGTCATGATAGTGAGTGAGTTCTCATGAGATCTGATGGTTTTATAAGGGCTTTTTCCCTACTTCACTCTGCACTTCTCTTGCTGCCTCCCTGTGAAGAAGGACATGTTTCTTCTCCTTCTGCCATGATTGTAAGTTTCCTGAGGCCTTCCTAGCCATGCTGAACTGTGAGTGAATTAAACCTCTTTTTTTTTTTTAATAAATAATCCAGTCTTGGATATGTCTTTATTAGCAGCATGAGAACGGACTAATACATTCCTGTTATAGTTGCTTACTCTGAGCTGTTCCCTGAAAAAATGGTAAATGCTATATGTCATGGCACATGCAGACTCAGCCACATTAACAGATGAGGGCTGGTCTGCCTTAGAATGTGTACTGTGGATTACATTCATAATCCTCACACTTCAGTTCAAGCAAAAGGAGAGCTTGAGACTGTCTTTACTACATAGGAGTAAATCAATGGCCTCCACTGTGTGGGCTATAGTTTAGACAGAGAAGATTTTACTGGCTTTCCTTTTGCAATAATTTGTAAGAGCTTTGCAAGCCCATTAAAGCATCACAGTAGGAGCTCGTCAGTTGGAGTTTGGTGGGGGAGCAAATTTGCTCTGTTATGGGATAAAGAATTTGTCTCAGGAATTAGACTGTGCACAGTTATGGACGTGCACAATTATGGACAGTGCTGGGGAAGCCAAGGTCCAAGAGGAAAGACAGAGGCATGGAGGTTAACCAGTCAAGCTGAGACGTCAGAAGTGGAAGTAGGACTCCAATGGGGAGCCCTGGAAAGGTCCTTGGGAGCACTTTCTTCTGTGGCTACCACAGCCATGGGGTGGCAGTCAAGCATCTGGCAGTGGACCTGGATGCTATTGTCCCATGGGCAGCTCTCAGGAGGAGAATGAGGTTGAGAGAACCTACCTGACACCTCTTTATTAGTCTGTCATTGCATCCACTGTGTGAAGACCTTCAGAAATGGTTGTCCTGCTTCACTTGTACCTTCCAGGTCACACTCAGGTAGATGTCTTTTTGGCCATTTCTCACTCAGAGCCATGAAAGGTTGGGATTTTGAGAACAACCCTTAGCTTGACCAAATTAATAAAGAACAGCCCAGCACCTATGAGATTACTCTAAAATGCAGATTATATTCTAAATGCCCTTTACCATCATCTTCCAAAAATGTAATCTGAATACTCATGATAAATTTCCCAAATCTGCAAATAAAGACATTAAAGTCACATTTTATAGTTTTTCAGGGTCAACCATTGTGTCCAAACGTCTTAAAATAATTCATTATCAAAATCCACAAGTTTCTCAAGGTGTAACTTAACAAGAACACTGTTACTTTTATTAAACAGGCAGCAGAACAGATTAAGTTGCTACTATTTTCCTAATCTTGAACATTTGCTCAGTGGTAGTTTAGTCAATAGACAAGTTACAGAATGGGGATTACTGACAGCACTTGGGGAGGGATAAAAGCTGAATTTGAAACCTGGAACATTGCTGGTGACAGAAGTACCTGTGCACACCTGGGTGGACCTGCATGTGTCCTCCTCTCTCTTTCTCCATCTCTTCTCTTTCAGCTTCTTACAAAGAATCAGTGAAATGTCTTTTCATCATTCCTTGCCTTTCCATTTTTCCTTTCTTCCTCTTCCCATCAAGCATTGAGATATTGGTGTTCACAAAGTGTGCACATTAGGGGCATGAAATGACCCCTTGAACTTTTGGCTGTAGCAGCATGCTAGGTTTCTGAAAAACTGGGTTGTTGAACGAAAGGGGTTGCATGGAGGAGTTAGTGGAAGTGTACTCAATGTGAGAAAGTGGCTGTGTCTCGGGGCTTGCAGAAGTGACAGGTGGATGAGGTAGTTGCCATGGATTGGGAATTAGTTATATTAAACAAATCATTGATGGGGCAACTTAACTAAATATATTCAGGATAATGGGAGCCAGGTTTCTCACTATCAGAGCAATGATTTACAAAGCAGAGGCAAGAAGGAATCCTGGGCTGTTAAGCTAAAGTTGAAAGTACAATAGTGAACACATGGGTTTTAAAAATAAAGATACACAGGAAGTTATGGAAATAGTTATAAAGACATGTGCATGTGTATGGGAATGTATGCGACTGTCTGTCTGTTACCTCTGTCAAATAAGAAAACCCAGAAGCAATGAAACCTCGGTAACAATGCCCACTTCAGGATCCCAGCTCTGAATACCAGGGTGCACAAAAACAAAACAGGACTTTCTGAAGGAGTGGAGCCCAGAGAGCAGAAAGGCTTGGAGTAGAGAAAGTAGCAGATGAGCCCAAAAATCTTACTGTGTCAGAAAGTAGGACAATGCTCAGTGAATGACAAGGTCATTTTCCAGGAGCCAGCATGGAGGCGCCTTCACAACTCAGGGACAATTTCAGCATCAAAATGGTAGTTTCAATACAGCCTATCTAATAAAAGAGAAGTTCATGCGTCCACACTGATATTACTTAGCTAAGAAATTGATTTACTGGAGGTAAGGGGAAGTGCTTACTTGCAGCTTAATACCAATTTGTATTTAGGGGCACCAATAACCACCACTAGACAGCTGTCATAATGACAGTTGATACAGGCAGGATTCTTTAATGTCTGCTAAGGTTGCTGGGTGGAAGTTTGATAAGGAAGAGGACATTGATGCAATTTTGGAATATATCCTCACAAAGTTCAAATCACATACAAAGTAAAAATGGTAATCCAGCGGAGAAAGCTGGTGAATGCCAAGTCAACTGGGATGGGTCAAGGTCATGACCCTCCCAATGTGTTGCACTGAGAGCAGCACAGCACGTGTGTATTTTTTGCAAGAAAGCTTGAGCCAGGTTGAGGGTCATCCTCTATAATGAAAGACAGTACTCAAGATTACCAAGGGCATGAAAGACAAAGAAAGACTGAGGAATTGTCCCAGAATGAAGGAGACTGGTGAAACACAAAAAATTGAATGCAACGCGTGCTTCCTTTTCTATGGGATCTCAGGCACAAACAAGTGTAGGATATGGTGAGCATGTGTGGCTAAATGTGAATGGAGTCTGCACATTGGATGCTGGTGTTATGTCTTTCTTGGTTTCCTCTTTGGGAAGATTGTATATTGGTTGATATGGTTTGGATATTTATCTCCACCCAAATCTCATGTTGAGTTGTAATCCCCAAGGTGGAGCCTAGTGGGAGGTGTTTAGCTCATGGGGGTGGATCTCTTAATGGTTTGGTGCTGTCTTTGTAATAGTGGGTTCTTAGGAAATCTGGTTATTTAAAAGTATGTGCCACCTCCCCGCTCCCTGCCAACTCTCTATCTCTCTTGCTCCTGCTCTGACCATGTGATGTGCCTGTTCCCCCTTTACCTTCTGCCACAGTTGAAAACTTTCTTAGGACTCCCTAGACACCAAGCAAATGCCAACACCATGGTTCTTGTAAAGCCTTCAGAACCGTGAGCCAATTAAACCTCGTTTCTTTACAAATTACTCAATCTCAGGCATTCCTTTATAGCAAGACAAGAAAGTCCTACTACCATGGTAATGTATTAGAGGGCCCTCATTTGGGGTAAGTACAGTAGTTCCCCCTTACCTGCCATTTCACTTTCCGTGGTTTCAGTTATCCATGGTCAACTGTGACCTGAAAATAGGTGAACACAGCACAATAAGATATTTTGAGAGGAAGAGAAAGAGTTCACATGCACATAACTTTTATCATGATATAGTGTTATAGTTACTACAATTTATTATTATTGTTGTTAATCTCTTGCTGTGCCTAATTTGTAAATTAAACCTTATCATAGGCATGTGTGTATAGGAGAAACATTATATATATTATATAAATATATAACATACATAAACATTGCATGTATATATATTATATATACATTATATAGAACATATATATATAATATATATATGGTTTGGTACCATCTGCAGTTTCAGGCATCCACCGAGGATCTTGAAGTATCTCACCCCAGTATGAAAGTGGATGCTCTGCATACACTGCAAAGGTCTTGTCTTGACTTATCTGACACTAATGCACAAAACCCCATCAGCACACACTTCCTGAACATGGACTGAGCTTCCGCTTGCTTGATTCACCACACTTTGTGTGTGTGTGTGTTAGTGATTTTGTCTTCTTATCTATCTTGCAAACTACTTGTCTTATTTACACATTCTCTCTTGCTTAAGGTTTTCTTCAGATTCTGGCTTTATTTTCTTCCTGATTCTTTGGACTTGACATTTTATTTGCTCTTTGCTCCTTTCTTCCAAACCTATGTACTTGACTTGAATAGGAGCAAACACTGGCTCATTTTTAATCAACGCCCACAGCCCTGTCCACTCCCAAGCCCAGCCTCTGCCACTCACCTGAAATTCTCTTAGCAGGCCATCTAGGAGCAGAGCTAATATCTCAGTTTACTGTCACATCCTTAGGAGGGATGTATTATTTTATTTCACTTTATTATTCAGGAAAGCGAGAAGCTAAATCAACTTGCCTTACGTTCACATAACAAGAGAGCGGCTTACAAATGTTCCTCAATACCTCTCCAAACACTTAGGAAGACAGTCAAGTTCACACTGACCCTGACCCTGGTACCTTTCAAACCTACCTCCTACCATTGATTCTCATTTCTAGATCACAACAAAATCAATTTGCTTATAATTCCCTGGACACATCATGTTGTTTCAGACTGCCTTTAACCCCGCCTCATACTTTGCCAGCTGAGGGAACTCTTCCTATTACTTCTTTGACAAATACCGTGTTTTGTTCCCTCTTTATGCTGAGCCTGCCACACAGGGTAGTGTTGCATTCATCTGTTTTTCGGGAACGTATTTGCTTCCATGTCAGCCTCTCCTAAGATACACAGACCTATACAAAGCACGCTGGCTTTCTCAGCACTGTCAGCCTAGGGCTTGGCAAAATGTCTATGATATGATAGACACTCACATGTATTTGTTGAATTAAATGAGAAGGAATGGGTTCAATTTGCGGTCTTTAAGTCCAAAGTTCATGCTGTTTTCTCTCTTCCTTGTTATCTTCTAGTAGTGACATATAAAGATTCTTGCTTTTTTTTCCCTGACCCAGTGTTTATAAAGAGGATAAATGTGCTACTCTGTTGCAGCCACCTACTGTTTATCCTCTTTTTAGCAAAATTAATTTTAGTTTATTTTTCTCAAGTTGTTCAATGCACTAATTCCAGCAGGGGGACATCTGATGTGATGCACTGTGTTCACTGCCAGTGTGGTAGAAGGATGGAGATTTCTGATGGTCGTTAATGGTGTCCTTATGCCCCACCTCCAAGGAGCAGGCAGCTCACCAGCTGGACAATGTGGCCAGTACTTTGCTTCTAACTTGGAAGGCAAGCCACTTCAGGATGTGAGCCATGTGGTATGGCTCTGTTTTTGTGAATGTTATGGTGGTGTTTCCCCCTTTGTTATATATAAAGGATTTGAGGACTTCTAACAATAACCTATAGGAATGAGTAGGGTTGGGAGAGGAGAGGATGGAATATCCTTTGCAAACGCAGAGAAAGTAAGAAAAAGACAAATGCATTGCAGCACTAATCACAACGGCCAAAACAGGGAATCAACCTATGTTCATCAATGAGTGAATAAGGAAAATGTGGAATAAATACACAATGGAATATTATTCAGCAGTAAAAAGAAGGAAATCCTCTTATTTGCATAACCTGGATTAATCTAGATGACATTATAAGCCAGGCAGAGAAAGACAAATACCACATCATCACAATCATATGTACATGTAAAATCTAAAGAAGTAGGACTCATAGAAACAGGGTAAAATGACCAAGGGTTGAGGTGGGGAGGATTAGAGAGATGCTGGTCAAAGGATGCAAAATTTCAGGTACACCAGGAAGAATACATTGAAGATCTCTAAGGTACATCATGGAGACTGTAGTTACTAATGTATTCTTGGATATTGCTAAGAGAGTAGATTTTAGTGTCCTTCCCACAAAAAGAAGATAAGTATATGAGATGATGTCTGTGTTAAATCACTTGTGTAAGGGTCATTGCCTAGTTTAAGATGAGGAAACTGAGGCCAGTGTAAGAACAATTAAATGCCAATTTATTCAGCTCCCGGGTGAGGTTCCATGGTCCCGGGGAAAGGGGTCGGAGAAATCGTGCTGACTTCCTGAGGTGTAGGGCTTTTATAGCGAATGAGGAGGAGCAGGGTGTTCTGATTGGTTGTGGGGCAACAGGACGTGGATGGGGCAAGCTACTATTGGTTGCAGGTTTTGGCAGGCCTTCGAGGCAAGTTGCTATTGGGCAGGTTTTGGCAGGGCTTATTTTAAATTTTGGCTGGGTTTTTAAAGGCGGGCTAGGTGCTGAGTGCAGAGCTTGGTGCCGGGTGCGGAGTAGTGACGTAGGTTTCGAGCGCCGAGATGGGTGGTTGTGTCCGAGCTCTTGGTGAGGCAACCGGCCTTACAACTTGATTTCACCATTCCATAATGTATTCCTGTATTTAATGTATAGGTGTATATATATCTAATGTATACTTATTTACATCATATAGTTTTTATTTGTAAATTCAAGAATAACACTAACAATAGCAATAAGAGATGCTGGTGAGGATAAGGAGAAAAGGAAACCCTTGTACGCTCTTGGTGGGAATGTAGTGCAGCCACTGTGGAGAATAGTTTGGAGATTCCACAAAAAACTAAAAACAGAATTACCATATGACACAGCAATCCCACTGCTGGGTGTATACCCAAGAGAAAGACAATTAGTATGTCAAGGAGATATCTATCCTTCCATTTTATTTCAGCACTATATACAATAACCAAAATATAGAATCAACCTGTGTCATGAACAGATAAATAGATAAAGAAAATGTGGTACATACACACAATGGAATGTTATTCAGCCATAAAAATCATAAAATCCTGTCATATGCAGCAACATGGATAGACTTGGAGGTGATTATGTTAAATGAAATAAGCCATGCACAGAAAAACAACTATCACATGTTCTCATTCATATGTGGGAGCTAAAATAATGGATCGCATAAAAATAGAGTAGATTGGTGGTTACCAGAGGCCAGGGAGGGAAAGGAGGAGGAGGGGATGATAGGAAAAATATTTTAAATTAAAACTTTTGCATAAAAAAGAAAGAATTGCTCTGATAACATAGGCTTTCTGTATTTCATATGTTTGAATGTAATTGTATTTATAAAATGAAGGTAATATATTAGATTTTTAATGTCCTTACCAAATACCATTTGTCAACTTCCAAATGTTTTTGAAATATTATTAGTTAAGATTAAAAGATTTGAAACTAGAAAGGAAAGCAGAAGTCAAATGCAAGAAGAGGTAGAACAGTTATCTTGAATTCTGCAGATGGCAACTGGAAAAAGGCCTTGAGTCACTGAATTTTTATCATTATTTTTCATACGCAGTAGTAAAGTATTTCTGAGGGTATTGCAGGATAAAAAGAGGCCCCCATGGCCTTCCCTTGGTGATAGCCCTGTCGTGGTCACGGAATCAGCCAAGTGAATACACGGGGAGTTCTCAGATGCCTGGAGAAGGTTGCTGGATGAGAGACAAGTGGATACTGTGTATGACTTTGTCCATACTTGAATGTTGCTCTCAACAAGTTCAGAAAGCACACATTAGTTTTGATTAGGATAAGTGTAAAAGAGGCAGGTGAAAATTCAAAGTGATAGAAACTGCATCAGCAGAGATCCGGATGTTGGAATGACTCTGTCACTGTCCTGGGATGATGAGGAGCCTGAAGAATGAGTGCCAGTTTAGAAGCAGCAAGAAGTGAGATTGAAGATGGCAGAAAAGAGCACTGGGTGGGGCTGATCTCCAGGTCGGGGGAGGACTTTGGATTTGATGCTGTAGGTTTTGGGATATTTTTAATGACTTACCTAAGAGAGCAAAAGGAGTGTTATTGTTTTGAAGTTGTTTTGTTGTTGTTGTTGTTGTTAATTTCTCTTGTTTGTTTTAGTCATTCAATAGCAGCAGTGGTGTTTTGGTAAATGTTTAACAATTGGCTCTCTAGGAAAAAAAAATACCTGATTTGCAGCATTTGCTAATTTCCATGATCTAATGCTCCCACTGTGGTGGACTCTAAGCTAGTAATATACTCTCATGGATCATGGAACTGGAAAGTGTCAGTCCCAGGCAGTTTTAGCAAACGCCTGAAGAACAGAATGCATGAGGGCAAGTAAGCGATGATTCCCTTGGCCCTGCATCTTACTCTCGCCTCTGTGAATACCCTCCACCGGGGCCAGGGACTTAGGACTCTTTTAACAGACCTGCTGCCTCATAAAAAATCAGTTACCCTTCTAGGAGAATAAGGTGCTGTGTATTCTAAATGGAAATGAGCAACTGTCACAGTGAGGATAGTAGATTTAAATACTCAATCAGTGTTTTACTTTGAAAACAAACAAAGCCAGCCACCAATGTAAAATACATACATACCTGCATATCTGTTTATCTCCTGAAAATCCAACAATAATTCATACCTTAGGGTAATTAGACATCTGCATGTAATGACTGTTTTGTGGTTTAAAATAAGCTATCTAATTTCACAGAAACAAGCTATTTGTTTTCTCTAATGCATCATTAACTGTGGAATCCCTTGATTTAAATATCGGAAGTGATTCTTAATAAATGTTACATTTCTTTCCAGAGTTTATAATCTAAACCTTTCTCTATTATACCAAATATATTAGTCCTGCCATACATGACTTGCTAGTCAGATATTAAAGAAACATAATCTCTCCCTCTCATATCAAAATTATATCTATCTATCTATCTATCTATCTATGAGATGTGGGAAACAGTTGAAATCAAAATCAGGGGTTCTATCCTTTTATTGAACTTTTGTTATTATATATACATTCACTTTATTTGTCTACTTTTAAAGTTATTGAAGCCAAGTGACTAAAGACACCTGCGTCAGAGTCATATTTAAAACAAACCAAAGTAGACTATCTCTCAGTGTGTGAACTTCAGAAACCAGTAGGGAACCATCTTAATAGTTCTTATTTGTTTAAACCATGGTCATTTGATATTTTAGTCATGTTGTTGTAATTCAGTTGAAGCTGACCTTTCTACCAATTCTGATTTGCCCCCCAAAAGAGTTCCATGATTGAGATATTCTTTGTGAACTTCTGAAGAGGACCGTGGTGATCCTCTCACCTGGATGCTTCCCAGCAATACCTGAAACTCCAACATTTTTCTTCTTTCCTGGTCTCATCTAAAGTGTACTGCCTCCTTATTTTGGGTATTCATGGTAGAAACGAAATTTTGGAGTTGGAAAGGTTCTAAGAAGTCATTTTGTAAGGTGAGAAATTAAAGCTTAGAAAAATAAAGAAATCTTCTCATGAGTACCCACCTGTCTCGCTTCTTTTCTGGTCTTTCACAGGAGAATGGCAATTGAATTTGATTAATAAGGTTTTCAGAAGAAATTCAGCATGGCCATCAGTGCCTCAATTGGTCATTATCTATCCCAGTCAAAGTAATTGGTGTAGTATCTTTCATATTTGTTCCACACAGGAAAATCTAAGCAGTATGACTGTTGAAATTTTGAAAACAATATGAAGTATTAAAGATACACTTTGTATCTACCAACCAGTTTTCACCAAGCTTAAGAACTTGAGCATTACCAATACAGTTAATTATATCCCTCTCCTCTGCGCTGAAATAGGTGTTTGTCATTTTTGTATAGTTTTTATGCATGAATCCCTAAGCAATCTATATTTTTCATATTTTGACTTTCTTGCTCACCATCATGATGTACACCCATATCCATAGATGTAGATCTAGATCACACATGCACTTGTACTTACTTATTGCTGTGTAGTATCTGATTTGATGGATATGCCATAATTTAATGCCTAGTCTCCTCTTTATGGACAGTCCCTTTCAAGGGATATAATCACTGTCTGAACAAATAAGATCAGTATGACTCTAACAAGATTGGAAAAAACTTTTTTGCCTGTTCAAGAGAACAAGATGTTTGAGGTAGGCTAGTATGTGCCTCCTGTATAAAACATGTCATTGTCATGCACCTGAAAAACAGTGCAGCTTAGGTTATTTTATGGGAAAATGTACACATTGATCTCATTAATTTATTAAAATCGGACTTCATCTATACAAAACCTGGTTATCCTGATACCATGCAGAATTTGTTTGAAATAAAATTTAATTTATTGTTAAATGCCCTGTAATATATACTTACAATTAGGCTAGAGAGCCTTACATACATGTTTACTCTATGCTATGCACTGTCCCTAGGTAACCTAATTTACTCTGTTGACTTTAGCCAACACATGTGAGAAGAAAACTCTCAAACCTACTCCATCAGCCATGACTTTGCTCCCAGGCACAAACTCCATGTGGCTTTCAGTTTAAACTCTCACCTCTGCACCTGAAAGTCCTGACCACAACTGACGCTCACCGTGAAAACGTCACCTGCACCACCAGCAGCCACATCACTGTTTCTCCTGTGGCCTTCATTTCCTTGGTGATCATGTTTCTCCTTTGCTTCAGGTCCTGTAGTTCTGGTTATGTAATTTTTTTTTTTTTTTTTTTTGCAAAATATCCAAGCTTTGTATGGCCTGGCCTTCACAACCAATACTACATGCTTAGAGACAGTGCCTGGCACATAGAAAATGCTTAACATTTTTTTTGAATTAGTGAATTAAAAATTCTGTCAAATTGAGCCATTTAATGTTCATTAGATATACTTCATACTTTTTGTTCTTGAAATATTTTCTCCAACATATTTATTTAATAACCATGACATATGTTTTAATCACTTATAACTTCCAATTTTGACAATGAAATCTGCATGTGCAAATAACTGAAACTTTATTTGTAAACTCTCTGTGATCACCATGCCATTACCAGGCAACAGTAATGTTCTCTCCTGTTAGTGTTTGTGTATTATCTTCCCCGAACTGAATTACAGAGCTCTTTGTGGTAGGTGTCTCGTCTAATTTTTCAACAGTGCTCTGCACAAACTATCATGTTAAGAAGAAAAGGCCAAATATTTGAAGAGGCAACAATATGTCCTGGAGCTAGCATGCATCCAGTCAGCCTTCGCTGATGGTTTACACTGCTCCACCTACCATGCTGGTCCCCAGGGACATAGAGATCAAACAGACATGGGCTTCTGTCAGGCAGTTTGGTAAATCAGCGAATGACACAGTGTTAAACATTCTACTGATGGAGCATGTGGGAGGGATGGCGGTCCATTCTATTATGGAATGAGTGTAAAGTGGGCAAGGTAGGAAGGGCTTCACAGAGGATAATGGTAGGTGAGTTTTAAGAGATGAGGAGAACTTGAAGCATGCTGAGAGAAGGGCATTGTTGGCCACGGGAGAAGACTGCACACTCACTCAGAGGGAAAACACTGACATGTTCTGGATTTATGTATTCAATATGACTGGAATTTGAGGTCAAGGGAAATGATGGCAAAAGATAAGGCAAACCAGACCTGGGACGTGGAGGGCCCCATATCACGCTCAGGACTGTGGATGTTTCCTGTGGGCCGTGGGGTTGAAATGATCAGCTTTATTCTGCTAAAAAGCAAACTCTGATATTAATGTGAAGGCCTGACTGGCACAGGGGACAAGCTGAGATGAAATCATCAGGATGCTGCTGCAGTCACCCAGAAGCCAGACTGGGTTGTGTGGATAAAGGGGAAGGCTGGGAAGGGCAATGTTAGGGAGTCAGAATCTCCTCCAGCCTTTCAGTGAGAGAATGGAAGCTTCCAGATTCTGGCTTGGTCACCAGGTTGATGATATAACTGTTTTCCAAAATTAGGACTATAATAGAGCTGATTTGGAGTAAGAATAACATTGAGTGGAAAATCTATGGGATACTGAAGTATAGATATCCAGTAGGAAAACGGATATATGCTGACATTTCTCAGTGGACAAATTGGACTGGGTTTGTACATTATTTGCCCTTGAAACCATTTCTTAAGAATTTCAGCTAACATTATTACATTCTACAGAGCTAGTATTCATGAAACAGCTTTTGGGAATTCGTGTGCTGGAGAATGTTCATTGATTGGTGATTCTTATTGAAATGAACGAATAAGTCACCATGTGGGTGCTGATTAGGACCTTGGGGATGGATATATCATCCAGGATGACCATGTAGAGTGAGAAGGAAAACGAAAGAAGAACAGAATTTCATGGGCTCGTCAACATTTAAGAAGGATGTGGAGAAAAATCTGGTGGCTACTACCGAATTCAGAATTTCTTAGTGGGACTTCCCAGCAACATGAGTTTTCAGGGATGTTCATAGGAGGGTAGAGAATTAGAAGAGAGTGTAAGAAAGTCAAGGGAAAGGAGATTTGAGAGCAGAAGGAGTCGATCTTGCTTATCAAACGCAGCATGGAGGTGGAATGTGATAAGAATTGGAATGGGTCACTTGAGCCTTACAGTTGGGAGAACAGGGAAGGGAGAGCCCCTGAGAAGATAGCTCATTTTCTGAGCAATGGTGGGTGATGAGGCCTGTTGCATTAGGAAGAAGATGGGCAAGAGAGGAGCCCATGATGTAATGAGGGTTGCCTTCAAAGACAAAGTGAGAAGGTAAAAAACATGAGCTTGCTGTCAGTCTCTGTCCCTAACTGTGTATTTGAAGCAGCCATTCAAAACTCATTGGTTTCCACAATTTGTAAGATGAGAAAATGGACTAGACTATTTCCAATTCTCATCCTGCTCCATAATTTTAATGACTGACTTAGTGAACGGACGAGTAGTTAGGCAATTAGATGACGGAATGAAATGAGATGTTACTGACTTCTGAATTATTAAAGCCCTATTAAAACTAAATGTATACAGAATGTATAACATATATATTACTAACATAATATACATGTTAGTATAGTTTCCTAATTATTCATTCATTTTAAAGAAAAATATAGATCAATGAATACTCTCTAGTCTAGCACTTCCCAAAAGCTGCTCCTTGCACACTAGCTCTGTAGAATGTAATAGTCTTAGAAGAAACTTGTAAGAAATAGTTTCCCAGTCTAATAAATGTAATTGTTTTACTACAGAATTTCTCAAGTCTTTTAGTATAATGGTACGTATTGTGAGTTTCTCATATTTACTGAACCAATGACTGTTTCTTTTTTCTCTTTCATTTTGTTTTGCTTTGTTTTAATGCACAGCATTTCTGAGGACTGGCATTTTGACTAATGTACTTTAGTAAGCACTGAAGAAGGAAACATTATAGATAAGATGGTCTCCAAATGACATACCAGTCAGACTATGACCTGTTTATTGTACATACTTTTCAAAAGTATCATTGTTTCTGCAATGGCAGTATTATGAACACACAGCTTTGATAACTCAGCAAGCAAAAGTAGTAGTTAATAGTTTAGCACCTCTATGGCTGAATGATTACATTCTAAGTAGGGATCGCAGCCCAATTCTGGATTCAGTAGCTAAATTCTATCACAGCAGGTGGAGTGATTGCTTTAGCAAGCTACATTCATTTATTCCCTTAATATATGTATGCTATAAAATGTCTCTTTGGGGACCAAGAAGCACAAAGCTGAGACTGTTGCCTCAAAGTGACTGTTTGCACATTGGAAGCTTAATGCAATCCACAGGTGGGAAAGGTATAAGGCTCCGGCTTTCCTGCTCTGTCTGTTGTGGTGCAAGAAGCAGCTGAGGCCACAGCTGGAGTTCTTGTTACTTTCACTTGAGAAGTCTTTTCCTCTCTACTCTACTGGGATGATGCTTTTCATAAAAGGACACAGTCAATTTGTTTTCCATGAAAGAGCTATAATAATCTATTGCCAAAAATCCACCTGAGTAGTACCAGTCTACTGCTGCTACTCCTGACTTCAGCCCCACACTGAAACAGTCACTGAAGCCTGGCCTTTGTTCTTACTGGTTTCTTTCCTTGATCTCCATTTTTTCTCATTCTAATGATATCAATTCTAGTTTACTCTGTTCAATAATGTTAGGTAGACTTTAAAAGTATACATTGAATCTCTGCAATTTTCCTATGATAAATTCAGTCATCAAATTTCATTACTGTAATATAAATGTACTTTGAATGAAGCTCCTTAATTGAGTTTTCTTATTCTTTCTCCAAATAAAAGGAATTTGCTATATTTTAAAACCTTTATTACAAGCATTTTTCTAATGGAGTAAGAGTTTAGAGGCCATTTGTAAAATTGAAGCTTTCACAGGGCAGTCCCTCTTTCAGATCATTTTTTAAGTTGATGTGTAATAATTGTACATATTTTGGAGTACATTTGATCACAGTAAACATTTATGATTTGTGTTGGGAACATTTTAAATCTTCTCTTCTAGCTATCTTGAAACATACAATAAACTATTATTAATAATATAGCCATCCTACTGTGCTATTAAACACAAATTTTATTCTCATTAACCAGTTACTCTCACTCCACCTCCCTGCCATCCCTCTCAGCCTTTGGTAACCACTTCTCTATTCTATGCCTCTATGAGATCCACTTTTTTTAGCTCAGACATATGAATGAGAACATTGTCTTTGTGTGTCTGCCTTATTTCACTTAAAATAATGACCTCTAGCTTCTTTCATATTTCTGCAAATTATAGGATTTTATTCCTTTCCTAGGGCTGAATAATATGCTATTTTGTATATGTAGCACACTTTCTTGATCCATTTTTCTGTTGATGGACACTCAAGTTGATTCCATATCTTGACTATTGTGAATAGTGCTACAATAAACATGGAAGTGCAGATATCTCTTAGATATACGAATTTCTTTTCTTTTGGGCATATACCTAGCAGTGGGATTGATGGATCATATGGTACTATTTTTAAGTTTTCAAGGAACCTTCATACTGTTTTATATTGTGTCCACACTATTATACATTTCCACCAACAGTAGGTTCCCCTTTCTCCACATCCTTGTCAGCATTTTTTTTTCTGGTCTTTTTGATAATAACCATTCTAACTAAGATGAGAGGATAGCCCGTTGTGGTTTGATTTGCATTACTTTGATGATGAGTGATGTTGAGCAATTTTTTTTGCATAAGCTGTTGGCCACTTGTATGTCTTCTTTTGAGAAATGTCTGTTGAGTCACTTGCCTGTTTTTAATGGGTTATTTATTTTTACTATTAGATTGAGCCCCTTATATACTCTGATTATTAATTTCTTTCATCTGGATATTTTGCAAATATTTTCTCCTATTGTCTAGGTTGTCTTTCCATTCTGTTGATTATTTCCTTTGCTAGACAGAAACTTTTTAGCTTTATATAATCCCATTTGTCTACTTTTGCTTTCGTTGCCTGTGCTTTTGAGGTCTTACCCAAAAAAATCTTTGTCCAGGCTAATGTCCTGAAGTGTTTCCACAGGGTTTTTTCCTAGTAGTTTTGTAGTTTTCTTCTAGGAGTTTTCATGTTTTCCTCTACTAGTTTCATAGTTTCAGGCTAGACCATTTTTAAAGCAAATCTGATTGGATTGAGAATTGATTCCTGGGAGATCCTAGATTAGATGACTCTTTAAGTTTTAATTTTTATATATATTATAGTAACAAATAAATGGAAATATTCTATGTATAACAGTAGTTGACTAGTTAAATAAATACTGTCTGTCCATTAGCATGATGATATATAAAAATAAATCATCAATGAGTTGTAAAAATGTTAGTGACATGTTAAATGAACAAATTAGCTTGAAAACAGTAGGTAAATAATGAACTTAGTTTTGTTAACTATAAATTTGCACAACCATGTATAGAAGGAAGATTGGAAAGGAAAGCCATGTGGATACATACATGAGAAAACAGTTGAAAGCATAAAAGTGAACATGAGGAGAATGGAGTATAATTTTATCCTCTCCCTATGTGGCTTTTGGGAAGTTAGATTGTCTTTTGCAGCCTTAGTCTTTTCATATGTAAAAGAATAATAATGCCTAACTCAATACAATGATTGGTTGGATTAATTAATAATGTCTCTAAAGTTCTTAGCATGAAGTAAGTGTTCAGGAAATGGCAGGTATTATTGATAACTTTTATTTACCAAAATGTTAACAGTAGCTATTCCTAGATGCTGAGGTTCTTGCTATTTATTATTTTTAAGTGATTTTACCAAAATATATAACATATAATGTAAATAAATACAGTGTGTAATCACTTAAAGTATATATGAATATATATACACATATATGTATGTATTTACATGGTATATTGCTCTACATTTTGCTTCCTTTCCCTAAACAAGTTTCATTTCTAATAAACATTTTTTCAAAGACTTAACCCTTTTTTGAAGTTTTATGCCTAATTTTTCCAAAGATCGTCTTATCTTCCCTGGATGTTTTTATGCAGGACAGACTTGACTCCTCTACCTGTATCTTCCTTATTTTAAACTCATTTTGTAAACCTAAGTCTGCATAACTTTCTCTTCATATTAACTAGTCATTTAATTACCTTTTTTGTGCTACAGTTTATTTTGTGTTATATGAGTGAGCAGAGAACATGCCAAGAATCGCTCTTCATGTGGCTTTTAATAATAGCAATAGGTACTGTGGTTACAGTACTACACATCGCTACAACACTGCAAGCCCAGTCACTCAGGGTTGCAGAGGCACACAGGGCAGGCGTCTAGCACCGGATGAGGGACGTGGCTGGCCCATGTCGTGTGCTGAATGGTGTGAGAAGTCTGCCAATGGCTATTAAGCTCTGATGTCTTGCAGCAGAGTGAGCTTAGCCAGAACACATTTCAGCTGCGGTGATGTGTGCTGGCCAGCTATGCTGGCAACTCTATATACTGCCTCTCATTCCCATATTCATTACCCCTGGATGCCTCCCAAAATCACAGATGGTGTTTGTATTACCTTCCCAGACAGATCGCTCCTCCTCTTCCAGTTGAAGCTTTTTCTCCTCTCCACTTCACCTTCTGGCCTTTGCTGCCTGCTTTATTATTAAATATATTTGTTTCAGGATCTCAGTTATAACAAAAATGCCCTATATATGTGAAAATTATCTAAATGTCAATTGATGCTGCTCTTCTCAAAATGCAGACCTGAGTAAAAATATGTGTTTCATTCTTTACAAAGAACTTTCACAAGCATTATTTCATACGTATGTATTTATATTTTCTTCTAAAACCATGGCCTAGTATCTCGTGTCACTTGAATAAAATAAGGAAGGCAAATAGTATTACTCCTTCAGCACAGCAGAACAGGTGGCTGTGATCAGCCCGCAGTAGGATGCAGCTACTAAGTTTCAGACTTAGACTTGAATTCAAATCCTCTAAGTTCAGTGTTGCTTCTCTAGGATTAAAAAGTGTACTGGATCCACCTTTCTTGGAATAATACAGAAGACAAAATCAACCAAGTATACAAAATAATGAAGAGGTCCTGGATTTCAGGATTGCCTTAACATTTTCTCTATTTTCCTTCTAGCTTTGACTTATATCAAAAGTAAAATGTCTTTTTTTTTTTTTTTTTTTTTTTTTGAGATGGAGTTTCACTCTTATTGCCCAGACTGGAGTGCAATGGCACGTTCTCAGCTTACTGCAACTTCCGCCTCCTGGGTTCAAGTGACTCTCCTGCCTCAGCCTCCAAAGTAGCTGATTACAGGCATGCACCACCAAGCCTGGCTAATTTTTGTATTTTTAATAGAGACAGAGTTTCTCCATGTTGGTCAGGCTGGTCTCGAACTCCTGACCTCAGGTGATCCGCCTGCCTCAGCCTCCCAAAGTGCTGAAATTAAAGGAGTAAGCCACTGCACCTGGTTTTTAAAAGTAAAATACCTTCTAGCTGCTAGTATGTATCTAGTTTTTAACTGCTTCAGCGAGATTGCAAACAACTGAATTTCTACTGGACATGTGGTTTATTTAATAACATAATCTATTAGCATGTTTTAAGAGTGAGAATTGGTTCAAGAGTTCTTTATAATATTTCTGAAACTCCGGGGAACACTGGAATCTTCCTGAATGTGTAGGTTTTATAAGACACTGAGGTCAATAAAAAGCTTTCTGGTACCTTCTAGGGAAAAATTGAGCATCTTTAATTTTAAATCATTAAGAAGACTGAAACATCCTATAAGGCAGTTTAACCACAGAAATACAAGAACTAAATTTTCTTCCCTTCCTTTTTTTTTTCCTTTATAGCTTAAAGGGAGCTGATGCTGGCAATGGGATCAGAGTGTTTGTACCTGACATCGGGATGTTCATTGCTAGTCTGACCATCTGGCTTCTCTGTAGAAACATTGTTCAGAAACCTGTGACAGACGAAGCAGCACAGTGTAACCTGGAGTTTGAAAATGAAGAATTGGTAAATCCAACTCCATATCTCTTCCTTCTTTGATTTCTGAGGACCTTGACCCTTAATAAGTCGCAGAACTATGATAATAACAACTGAGCATGCAGAGCACGTTATGATTCGCAGTGCTTGACTTAACGTTAATAGTCACTTTGCATGACACTCTCATGCAGTGCCAGTGGGCAGACACTCTGGTGCACACCTTAGCAATAAGGAGACAGGCTCAGGGGTGTTCATAGGTTAAGGGCCAGGCTTTGACCCACCACTCCAAACTATCACCTGGTATTATCTCAGAGACTGACCGTGTAAGGTTATGCATAGTGTTATGGTCCAACTGGTCTGGATACTTTAGTTATTGCAGAATATTTAAAGAAGTAACATCTGGTTGTTTTAGGGGAAAAAACAAATTCCTCCTTGCAGGGCAGCTTTCCAGTCTGTGCATCCTGTCCTGCTCAGTAAAGTGGTGTTAACTTGGCATGCTTTGATAAAGTTGTTTTGAAGCACTCCAAGGGGGAAAAACAGACATATTTGGAAAAGTGTGAGAATTTTAAAAAGGTAAAAATAATGAATGAAATGTATGTTTGCTAGCTGGTGGAAAGGTTTCAGGAGTAACCGCTGAATTGGAAGCTTGTCATATTTTCATCCTTGAGTATGGGAGATGTCAGACAGTTCTCACACTGCCCCCTGACCTGCCTCAGGACACTGTTATGTTCTAATAACTGTACTTTGTTAGGTTAGATTAGGTGACATCAATTTAAAAAGTAATTGATTTATTAGTGGAAAGGTAACATTTACAAAGGAAAAAGTGACTAAAAATATTTGATTTGGACATTTGATGCAAAAGACTTGCAAGTACTAAAGGTTTTCAATCATAAGCTTTGGCAAGATATTAAGCTTGTAAAACTGAAGTTAATTGAAGTTACTTATATTGAGAATGTTAACCACTAAGGTATTGAAAGAGGAAAATTCTCACAGAAAATGATTTATGTGGTTCACAAAAAAGCAGACAATTGCCTTGTATGATTATTTAAAAAACAATAAAGAGAGGGTTTAATTCAATAAATCTTTGCAAACTAGAAATGATATTGTCTAGCAAAGCGTGGTGGCTCACCCCTCTGATCCAAGCACCTTGGGAGGCCAAGGTGGACAGATCACCTGAGGTCAGGAGTTTGAGACTAGCCTGGCCAACATGGTGAAACCCTGCCTCTACTAAAAATACAAAAATTAGCTGAGTGTGATGGCATGTGCCTGTAATTCTAGCCACTTAGGAACCTGAGGCAGGAGAATTGCTTGGACTGAGGACGTGGAGGTTGCAGTGAGCCAAGATTGCACCACTGCACCCCAGCCTGGGTGATAGAGTGAGACTCCATCTCCAAAAATAGAAATGATATTGTCTAAAATTCTTATGGGAAAAAGGTAGGTAATCACCTTGCATATCAATGTTCTGCTACTTTTAAGGCAAATGTTAAAATGATGCCTGGTGTAAAAGTAATTACAGTAAGATCAAAGTCGCTACTGCCTGCATCTTACATTCAAGACTTCACACCAGAAGGCATGCATTAGTATTCTCAAAATGGAGGAGTGTTTTCTCTTCTTGTTGACATTGCAATTTTAAGATGGAGGATTTAAATTTTGACGGTTTTTTACATTTATAGTTTGAAAATGACTTTACTTAAATAATCCTTACCAAAATTTGCCTAAGTTTGGTGAAAGTAAACCAGTAACTCCGGTTCTTCAGGCTGGGGATTTTTTATTTTTATTATTTATAAAGGCCAGATTTTGTTGTTGTTGCTGTTGTTTACTTTAAGTCCTGGGATACATGTGCAGAAAGTGCAGGTTTGTTACATAGTTATACATGCGCCATGGTGGTTTGCTGCACCCGTCAATCCTCCATCCAGATTTCAAGCTTTTGTTTCTGATCCAGGCTTTATAAACTATAAATTATCTATCCTTGTAGATAATAACTATACAAGTAGGAGAAAGGATAATTGTTGAAAATTGAGTGGACTTAACAAGTCAGACATGGAAGCTGCCTAGTGTGTGATGCTGAGACAATTGTTTATTCTCTTTCTTCTTCTGCAAAAGAGAGTTACTAATATTATATCACATAGTTATTGTGAATGCTAAATAAAATATCTAGTAAAAAGCACCTGCCACAGTGCCTGCTCATTTTGCTTGCTTAAATAAATTTCTATTTGCTCTGCTCATTTTGTCCTTCTCCAATTTGAGAAGTAGTAGAGCAATGCCAAATTCCAATGTTCCTCTTAGAATCATAGAAACTTAAATAGGAAGAAATTTCCTCTTAGAATTATGGAAACTTAAATGGGAAGATACTTTGAGGCCAACTCACTCAGTAAAAGAATCTCTTCTGTGCCATTCAAAACAGATAACCATGATGAGTTACAAAGCTTCTTATAAAAAGAACTTATAAGACCAAGGACAAATGCTCTTTGCCATAGGACTAAGAAAGCCTACATTGATCAACAGAAAGCCATGACTGTGAGGCCATGATTAGGTGCTACATAGCTGATGAAGAACATAACACAATGCAGTCACATGGGTTAATTCTAAAATCATATTTCCTTTCTGATTTTGATTTTCAGAGATAGATTTATGACTTCACTTCCATTTGAAATTTGCTTGAATATGTAAGCCTTATGTATTATTAATCACATTATTTAAAGATAATAAGAGGGACAGATACTCTAAACATTATTTATTAGGAACATTGAAAATACGAAATGTCCTAATTATGGCATGGTTTTCCTTCTCAGTTAAATTTGTTTGGGGCTACTTTAGATTCTGATTTTTACTCTCTTGGCACATTCCAGCCCATCAGGCAGCCCAGGAGGAGCAGGGGGGTGGGTGAATCTTCTGAGATTAATTCACAAGGAAAAATTGCTTCCATGTGACAATCTGGACTTGAATCTGAAAGGAATATAAGCACCTGGCCAAAATAAGCAGGGGATTTATTTTATTTTTGACACCACAACATACTTCCTGCTGCTTATAAATCTTGGCATTTGCACTCTAGAATGTTTGGTTTTTGGGGATACTGGAAGAACAGTGTTTGCTGGCATTATTTCTTCTTTCATTTATCTCAATGGAGAAATGGCAAGATTAATCCACTGGTTCCTGGGAGAATTTCTTTTCAAATGCAGTGTTGTTTTGAAGCAGCAACTAATCCCGGGGAAAGACCCTCAAGTCTTCTGTAATAGTCACTGATTTGATAAGGCTCAAGTTTGGTGTTGTAAAGTAGTTCATAAATCCAAGGATTCCCCATAAAATCCCCAGGGGAAGTGGAGATGGCAGTGCAGTGGGAGCCTGTGCCTTGCTCCTGCATTTTACCAAGAGCCAGCTTCAGAAAAGAAACACTTCTCCTCAAATGACATCAAACGTTCTTTCTCGTCTGACACGTCTGTGGTCTTGTTCACTTTAATTCAGAAGCAGATCTACAAATCAATCATAACTGGGAGAAATATTCCTGATCTGAAATCTTAAATAAAAAGAGTTTTATTATGAAGATTAAATTGAGTAGAAAATGGTCACTTACATAATAAAACAATGTATAATTTCACAAAACTGGTATTATCTTGTACTATGTTTACAACTCCTTCTAGCAATTACATGAGATTTGAGCCCTTATTTTTAAAACAGTATTTTAATGTATTATTAAACCAAATTTCTAATAAATTAGTTATTCAAATATGAATTGCAGTCATGACAGCTTGTGTAAAGAGGCATCTTCTTAACAGTCTGACAAATCAAATATGAAGGATAAAAAGAATATTCCATTATAAGTTAACCCCATCTGCTAAAAATTCAGGGATGCAAAATTAAGTTCTGCTAATGTTATTTGGAAATTTATTCTGAACCTCAAAGATTGCACCTTGCTTTCTAATTCCTAGTGTCCATTAGCCTGTCACAGCATCTGAACATTCTAGCACATGATATGACCAAATGGGCTGTGCTTCAAGTCTCAACTCTGAGGTTCAAGTTGCTGTTATTTTAAAGAGCAAGAGACAAAGAGTGAGAGAAACCTGTCATTTTATTGTCATCTTATAATTAGGCTTTCAACATCTGCTCAGTTTAAGCCTGAGATCTAGTTCAAAGTCTCCTCCTTTAAATTTCCTGGATCCTATTTCTTCAAGCACAGACTTGATCATTTGAAACATGGAACCATTCAGAATGGTAAGATGCTGAATGGCTGCCCAGATTCCTTGCAAACCTTGCACTTCATGACTTAGGGTGAATGAAAAGCCTTCTTTGTTGTTGTCCTAAAGGCTGTCACTGACAATCTTAGTGGTAAAGTGGGTGACTCCCTTTGTTGGCCCTTAAGGTCATTTTCAGAAACTGGGCAAAACTTCCTGTCATACATACCTCAAAATACCAGACACTTGGTCTGCCTTCTTGGGGTGAAACACATTCACAATTTGGGCAAAGCTTTTAATTCTAGCAGTTTTAGATGTCATTAGTTTAATTGGAGGGAGAAATTTTTTATTGGAGGAAGTCATGGGCCTATTTATTGTCTTCTGGAAAGTTTTGGTATTTATCACAGACTAGTTTACTCTGAATCTATGACTGACTTTATTCCCCCAGAGTCTTCTAGCCACATCCCTGGTCACCAGATGAGAGCATGGATGCCCACTTATCCTGTCCTCTGATACCAACACAGCTGTAGAACAGTCCCTTGGGACAGTCAGCCAGATCCATCTTCATTGCATAGAAAGGCAGGGATATTATTATGGACAATATGTTCATTGAGTGGACATTGCCTAGCATGGATTTGAATATACAACTCATTAGAAAAATGATTTAAAGAATTAACAAAGAGGAAATCAGCTAAAGTATCTTTAAACTATTAAAATGAAATCATTACAGATTAATCTTCATTATTATTTCACCCATTTTTTAATTCATTTAGCAACCTTTAACAGTTTGTACCTCTTCTCTGCCTTTTTCAAAGAATCAAAGCTTCAAAAAAGCCTTTCAGCTTTAACAATCTTTTTAGATTAATATTTTTACAATTTCTTGGAATATGTTGTTCTATCTTTGTAGCATTTGGTAGGTGATTTCATGCATTTGAATTGCAAATAACCACAAATACCCACAGGCAAAACTTGTATGAGGTAATTGCAGAGCTCCTGTGTTCCTTTCTTGGGGATAGAGTAGGCAGTCAGGGCTGAGATGAGAGGAAACAGAGTCCCACCTCTCATGCCATCTGTCCTAACTCCCGAGAACCTGCATCACTCAAGGAATCCCAGTCACTTATTTGTCCTTCTTTCCACCTTTAATTTGTAAATATCCCTGAAATAGAATTTTCACTCAATGTAAATTAGTTCCCCATATTGCTTTGAAAATATTGATCATATGTCTGGGAGCAGGAGACACAGCTCCTGCCGCTACCTCTACTCATTCTTCCCACTGACTTCCCCATCAAGTTAAATAGAAGCTGCATCTACCCAGCTGGTTGAGTTAGAAACACTGATGTGATTTCTTGGGGCCTTTATCAGTCACCACCAACAAAAGCTTTGACTTCTGCCTTCAAATTCTGTCTGAAGTCAGTCCACTTTTCTCTTCTCAGTGCCACAATACAATAACTATTGTGGCACTGAGAAGAGAAAAGTGGACTGATTTCAGACAGTGTGGCAGCCATTGCCTCTCAGCTAGGCCTGGAAATATGTTCTAAACAGATTTCCCCATTTCCAGCTTCTCTTCTTACCCTATCCAATTGATACTGCACACACATTTGGTTCATTCTTGTAAAATTAAAATTAAATTATGCCACTTCCCTAGATAAAAATGCTTCTTTGGCTTCACCTTAACTTAGAATAAAATTCAGCCTCTCGATCTTGATGCTCATGGCTCTGCATGTTTTGGCCACATCCTACCTTCATGTCCTCATCCTGTGCTTTTTCCCTACTCCCTCACTGTGCTTAGCCACTCTGCCCTTCTGTCTGTGCCTACATGGGGTAAGCTCTCTTCCTGCTGGGTCTCTTCCAAGCAATTCATTCTCATGCAGATGTCTTCTCTCCACTCTTGTTCTTCTGGACTCTGTTGTATAGTTTGCTCTTGCACAGATACTCTTCTCCCCACTCTTGCCTTTCTGGTATTCTGCTGTGCAATTCACTCTTGTGCAGGTGCTCTTCTCCCACTCTTGTCTTTCTGGCGTTCTGCTGTGCAGTTCACTCTTGCACAGGTGCTCTTCTCCTCACTCTTATCCTTCTAGGACTCTACTGTGCAGTTCACTCTTGCACAGATGTTCTTCTCCCCACTCTTGTCCTTTTGGGGCTCTGCTGTGTAGTTCACTCTTGCATAGATGTTCTCCTCACTCTTGTCCCTCTGGGTTTCTGCTATTCAGTTCATTCTTGTACAGATGCTCTTCTCCCTCTTGTCTTTGTGGAGTTCTGCTGTGTAGGTTGCTTTTGCATGGATGCTCTTATTCCCACTCTTGCCCTTCTGGGGATTTGTCAGGGCACACATATATAAGTGAACCTCTCTTGATTGACTATTTCTTGCTAGGGCTTCAGAGAAGGATTTTTTTTTAATCTATGGGCATGTTTATTTATTCAATATGTCTTTACTGAGGGCCTACTATGTTCCAGGATAAACAAAAACTAATATTTAACAAGAATTATTATTATTATTAATTTATAGTGAGTTGATTTTTTTTAATTATACTTTAAGTTCTGGGGTACATATGCAGGTCATGCAGGATTGTTATATAAGTATACACACACCATAGTGGTTTGCTGCATCCATTTCCCCATCACTTATATTAGATATTTCTCCTAATGCTATCCCCCAGCAGGGTGTTAGGGGATTGGAGAGGGATAACATCACTCCCCAGTGTGTGATGTTCCCCTCCCTGTGTCCATGTGTTCTCATTGTTCAACACCCACTTATGAGTAAGAACATGTGCTGTTTGGTTTTCTGTTCTTAACAAGAATTATTTTTTTGTTTTCTTGCTTTGTTTGCAAAGATTTTTATCCCTTTTTTAAAACAAAGTCACATTTACCTTGGGAATAACTAAACTAGGTCATTCCAAATCCCTGTCAGATATAATCCCTTTTTTCTCTCAATGTCCATAGGACCTTATATTCTCAATTTATAAGTTGTTATATCTTCCCTGGGTAATTACTGGGGTCCCCAGAAAACCACTGGGGTCCCATGTGGATTTTCATTTGTTATCCCACCCTGGACCTAGCACTGTGCTTGGAGCAGAGCCTAGCCTTGGTTTAAAAAGTGCTGAGTGGAGGGAGGAATAGATGGACGAGAAAGGAAGGAATGCTGTTGATTCTGAAACAGTACCATCTCTGCTCAATATTTTGACACCTTCATATAAAGATATGAGTTTCATTTGCATCTTAGTCTATCACAAATAGTTACAGGGGTTATGAATCTTTCTGGAAACTTTTGAGCACCAACTTAAAATGCTGCTTTTGTCATCAATGTATAAATTTTTTATTTCTAGAGTAAGTACCAGGCTGAATCATTTAGAACAGCTACACTTAGCTGGTTCCTACAAGAGGAAATAGGTGATGCAGGGTGAGCAGTAAACTGTGGAACTAATGGTGAACTGAGTAGATGATATAGGGGTGTGCATGTATGTGTGTCACTGCTGATTTGTTTTGATAGTGTTCCATTAAGTGATTTTTGCAAAAATATCTTAAAGAAGAAAGCCTTTAAAATAAACAGTCAATTGTATTTGGCTAGTCTCCATTGTTGTTCATTTCCCTTTCAAATAATGTTCAGATGATTCTTAAAGACTACTGCCATTCTAAGTAGGTGAATTAACCTGGGAAGTTTTTAAAAGTTTAAGTGCAGGGTCAGAATAGTTCCTAGACCTATGAAGTCAGAATCCCAGGGATAGGGGAGTATATGTGGTAGGAATTGGACTACTTTTTTTCAAAGCTCTACAGATCCTTTAGGCATTGGTCTAATTGGCCACTGTTTGCTGATTCAGTTTGTCCTTCCCTGTCCTTTATTAAACTTTAATTGTTTTGTTGGTGTTGGCTGAAAGCAACACCTATAAACTCAGTTTTCCAAATGAAATAGGGGCTGCTTAAGCTGATTTTATGAGTTTGAAAAAATAATCTTCCCAAAACAAATCTAGCAACAGAATAAAATATTTGCTTTATCCATTAAATGCTATAATGTTAGGCTTGCATAAGGTATACAATAGCATTCAAACACATTTATCTTTATTTCTCTTACTTCTTCCTTTCACAAGGGAGTCCTGGGAATAAAATTTGTCTTCTTCAGTGAGTCACAACACTTGTTTTTTTTCTTCCTCTGGCTCTTCTGTTGAGATGGACCCATTATGTTAAGATAAATTGTTAACTTTTAATAATAAACAATGAATAAACAACTGGTGACACTTTAGAAAAATGCTCCTTTTGTCTCCCAGATCTTTTGGCTCATTATACATGACTTTGATACACTCCCATAGACATGTTTTTAAAAGCTTGGTTTTAACCATGAAGAAGAGAAAAAATGGATTCAGCTGCATTAAAAGCTCTGCTCTGAGGTCCAAAGCTTGACTAAAACCTAAAGGAAGTTCCAGAGATAGATTATTTCAATCTTTTTTCTCAATAAGGGAGCCGGCTAGGATATGATTCAAACAAAATATTTTCAAATTGTGCCTATTCAGCTGAATCCCTATGGAAAATTCATTGATCAGTGGTTTTCAATGTCCCCCAAGGCATGGATTCTAGAGGGGCTGCTTCAGATCACCCTAGAGTGTACTTTAATCATACAGATTCCTGGAATTCATTTTATTAATTTCTGATTTAGTAAGTTTGAGTCTGAGCCTGGTCATCTGCCCTCTTAAAGGTTATTCTTAGTATTTATTTCAACCCAGTTGGATTTTCATGGTGCTTGGGAGTAATGAAACATGGATTTTTGAGTTCTATCAAAAATGATTTATTATGTCTTTTTTGCCCAAAATTGAGTGGAAATCATGGTGGTTGTCATGCCTTAATGGAATCAGTGCTGCTTTAGCATGAGAGGGGGTTATCGGATGAGATGCAGAAGTGCAAATGTTTAGATCTCATCTCATTGTGGGATGAGACCTTTGTGTTTAGGCCCTTATTCAGGGCCCTAACAGAGAACAGGCTGGCTTTGTATAAAGTTGATTGCATAACACCTGGAGCTTCCGTATGAGAAATGACAGAGGCTACACTAATACGTGTTATCAAATGTTGAAATCAGCAACTTTTATCTATGTATTTTATGTTTCTAGTATTCAACTATTTTTATTTTATTTTTAATTGATAAATAACTATATACAGTATATATTTATGGGGTACAATGTGGTGTTTTGATACATCTATACATTGTGGAATGAGCAAATCGGGTTAATTAGGATATTCATCATCTCAAATATTTATTTGTGTTGAGGACATTTAAAATCCTCTCTTTCAACTATTTTATTTTTTATTATTTTATTCTAGTTTTATATATTTTTTGAGATGGAGTCTCATTCTGTCGCCTAGGCTAGAGTGCCGTGGTGTCATCTCTGCTCACTGCAACCTCTGCCTCCTAGATTCCAGAGATTCTCTTCCCTCAGCCTCCTGAGTAGCTGAGATCACAGGCGTGCACCACCATGCCCAGCTAATTTTTGTATTTTTAGTAGAAACGTGGTTTCACCATGTTGGCCAGGCTGGTCTCAAACTCCTAACCTCAGGTGATCCTCCTGCCTCAGCTTCCCAAACTGCTGTGATTATAGGCATGAGCCACCAAGCCCAGCCAATTATTTTGAAATATACATTAATAACTACAGTTACCATGCAGTACTATAGATCCCCCCAAATTATTCCTCATGTCTAAGTGAAATTTTGTACCCCCTTGATCAGCATTTCCCCTTTCCAGGTCACCAGCCTCCTTCCCAGCCTCTGGTAACTACCCCTTTACTCTCTACTGCTATCAGTGCAACTTCTTTAGATTCCACATATAAGTGAGATCATTCCTTGTTTGTCTTTCTGTGCCTGGATTATTTCAATTAGCATACTCTTCTTTAGATTCATGCATGTTGTTGCAAATAACAGGATTTCCTGTTGAAATCAGGAATTTTTAAAAAGGCAAGATAAAGGACTTAAATGTCTTTAAATAAGTTTTAGATTTTGACATGGTCAATAATCTGTGTAATCATTTATTTGACTTTTTAAACTGTAAAGAGTTTATTTTGTCTTCAGGTTCTAAGATGGCTCAGGAACCAAGGGAGTTAAATCTTTATTTATAGCTTACCCTCCTCCTTAGCGTCAAGGCCAGATTGAAGTTTTGCTCAAATGCAGGGACAGCTTACAGCTCCAGCAAGCAAGACTGCCTATTAGTAAACATGTGAGTCCATGCTCTTTCAGAGCGTCAGTGTTTATACTTCAGCAGAATCACTTGGGGGAAAAAAGCCTGCCTGTTAATAAGCCAGCCTGACGTGACTAATGGCAGTTCTGGCCCCGACCTACCAGGACAGTAGGGGCTCACAGAGTCTAACCCGTCTCGCTCTTGGCTCTCAGCTTGGCAAATTTAAAAAGTATTTCCAACTGACAGCCCCAGGAATTTCTGTATAAAAATGCTGAAAAACCTTAAGTACAGTGGTATGTTTATAAAAATCACAAAGTCCCAGTCTTGCCTAAGACAGGTCAGGGAAAAATGCATTTGTATAACCTCACAAAGGCATCTTGATCAGAGATTTCTATTTGATTTAATCTACACCAGTAGCAATTCTATAATTGAATAACAACACATTTATTATGAAAGTCACAGGTGTGTTTCTGACTGTGATCCAGGCAACCCTGGCTGTGTTCTTTCTTTTGCTTCTTTTTCAAGTGCAGTGACTAAAGGTTTTGGCCAAACTTCCTTCCTAGAGGGAGATTTTTAATATGTTGCTCACCTGTTGTAATGGAGAAAGAAGCAACAGATGCCTGATGAGCAGGTTGTTTGTGTGTTGATGATGATGTGAGTGTCCTTGGGATAGCTCTGGTGGGTGGATTTCTTTGTGGGGAGATGGAGTAAGCTGAATGGAAGAGCTCCCCTGGGATCCAGTCCTCAGGAGCTGGAGAAGGCATCCCAGGGATGCGGGGGTAGCGGGAGGCAGCCTGTCCCACAGCAAAGAGGCAAAGAGAGTCTGTGAATTATGGGTTCTGCTAGTCATTTCTTGCAAGGAATGCTGACAGGCAAGGAGATGACAGAAGCCTGGAAAGGCTGAGTGGTCTCAGGGGCATTAACACCTGGAGGGGGGCCATCTCTATATTCCCTCCAGGTAACTTCATTAGGTCACTGACCTTAAAACCGTCTTATGCTGGCACATTTCAAAGAGCCCTCTTCAGCTCCCGCCCCTCTCCAGTACTCCAGACCCCTGTACTAGCTGCCTACTGGACATCTCCAAAAAGAACGCCTGAATGGAGTCTCAGAAATGAATTTTCAAAACAGAAATGTGGACTCTCAGTCTCCAACCTGCTTCCATCCTGGTTGTCCTCGTAATACAATAAAAACAAAAATAGAGGAGCCGCCTCTGATTCTCCTCTATCCCTCCTTCCCACTTTAAACTTTCTAGCTGGTCCTACTAATCTGACCTCCAAAATAGACTTCAGAGACAGGATCTTCACTTCAGCCCCACCACTCCCTCCCCTCTCCTCCAGCACAGACATTACCTCCATGCTGCTGCGTCCCTCTGCTCCACCCCAGGCAGCAACTAGAGTTATGTGGCAAAGCAAATTATGTGTGCCTCTCATTAGACAGAGTGTTTGGAGATCAAAGTCTGATTCGACTAGGTTCAAGAGAAATTAGGTATGGGAGCATTTTTACTATAAATGGAGTGATGAGTCTAGTGCACTCTTCTGGAGAGGTTCACCTTAAGAGACAAATGTGGGTTGAAATGGTGTGCTTCTCTAAGGTGAGACAGCAAGGTGCCCTTGCCTGTTAACGGGGTGATCCAGGAGAAAGCAAGCACATTGTGATGGGGGAGAGAGAGCCAGGATGGCTGGGCTGTTCTCTCCCTGGTGTCCTGAGCAGATGGGATGCAGTCACCGAGGCTGGAGCACATGCAGCTCATCCTGTTACAAGAGAAAGGCAGAGTGTGTGCATGGCAGGCTGGCTGCAGGTGTGTGGTCTGATGTACTGGCTGGAGTTGGCAGCTCCTCTCTGGGAGCAGTAGAAAGCAAGGTGATCCTCTGAGAATTAGGTGGGAATTGTTCTCTAGGGGAGTGGAAGTAGCCACGGGCCTGGGGACACTTTCTTTCTGCAAACACCACGAAGCCTTGGACCAGCTCTTTCCTCCACCTGGAATGCTCTTTTCCAGGACTTTCATAGGGCTAGTAACTTTGTGACATTCGGATCTTAACTTAAATGTCACCTACTCAGACAGGCTTTCCTTGACCTCTGAATCGGAAACAGCCACACAGTTTATCACTATCACATGATACTATTCGACTTCTCTGAATAGCATTTATTACTGTGAAATATTTAGCTGGTTAATATTTTACTTGTTTATGTGTTTATTGCTATATCTCTTCCTGTAGATTCTAGGACACACTAGGACTTGTATGGATAGAAAAATCTTATTCATTGAGCATGAGATATTCCTTTTTCTTCAGGAAAAATTATACAAATACGGCACAATGAAATTCAGTAGAAGTCAACTTGAAGTGTCCCAGGATTAAATCCGTGTGTGTGTGTGTGTGTGTGTGTGTGTGTGTGTGTGTGTGTGTGTGTAGGTGGGTGGAGACCTGGCTGGGTGCCTCCTGTAGCCTTGGCTCATCAACAGTCAACTCCAGTCACCTACTGTGTGCACCCTCCTAGGCACACAGAAGGCCTCTGAGTCCTGAAGGCCACTCCATGCTTAACTTGAACTTGGCACTGGCTCTCCAGTGCCTGCCTTCCTCCTGTGAACTTGGTCATAGTGAGGAGTCAGACACCATCAGTGAGTAAATATCTGAACTAAATATATCAAAAAAGAATCATTAAAAACGGGAAAATGGAGAGGCCAGACCCTTCTCTTTAAGTCTTAAATAGATGCCTGAACTGGGCTTAACAATAGTTTCTTAGCTCTGTGAGAGACTAAAGATATGAAGTCTGTCGGCCTAGGGAAAAATACACACACAGTTTCATGCCTCTCAAACAGACTCCTTTTGCCTTAAGGTGATGGCTTTATTTATTATCATTTTTTTAAGCCCTAATACTTCTATGGAAATATTCTAATCAGCCAAAATTTTCCCCATTTATTTTTTATTTTTTAAACGCAAAACAAGCAAAAATGCCTTAGCATACACAGTTTAAAATAATATGTGGATATCTACATATGTGCTGGTGCATGTGTTTACTCCCTAAATCCCTGCTGATAGCACTGAGGTGCTGAGCTGCCCAGGCTTGAACCAGTGTCTCTGAAAGGATAAGATAGGAAGCAGCTCTATATTTTGCCAAGAAGCTCAAGACCACTCATTCTTCCACAGTCAGGAAATATGGAAATAGCGAACAAAGATAAACTTCAGAAAGAAACAGAATTTCCTAAGCACTGTTTGCCCCCACCCTTTCAGTCAAAGCTGTGGCTTCAGTGAAAGCCATGAGAGTTTTATCAAACCTCCTATCTCCTTGGTGGCCAACTCTGTAAATTTGAAGCCCCAAATCCAGATTGATCTAAACTAAACTTGTTAATAGATGTTTCAGACAGTTTCTTCTTTGCTTATTAAAAAAAATAAGCACAAATAGGGAACATGACATGTTATTAGAGACCCTATAATTGTGATGTTTCCTGTTTACGTTTACTTCTTCAAGAAAGATCAAAGTTACTTGAGCTTATATAGAGATTATCAGAGACCTGGGGGGAATGAACTGGTTGTCTGCCTTTTCTTCCCGATCTGTGAAATTCACTGCATTGACCCATGAATCAGAAGCTCTATAATCTGCTGGCTGGATAGGCAGAGTCCTGGACTCAAGTGTTCCCTGTTTGTCATTTATTTAGGCTGAAGGGGAAAAAATTGATTCAGAAGAGGCACTGATCTATGAAGAGGATTTAGATGGAGGAGATGGTGTTGAAGGCGAGTTGGAAGAAAGCACAAAGTTAAAAATGTTCCGCAGGCTTGCCTCTGTGGCCTCCAAGCTCAAGGAGTTCATTGGCAACATGATCACCACTGCTGGGAAAGTCGTTGTTACCATCTTACTGGGCTCCTCGGGTAAGTGTCTCCCACACTGGCTGCATGTCGTAAAAGGCACAAGCAGAGCTTTGGTGAATGTGAGAAATGGTTGAAGAGAAAATGAAGGAAACAATCTATACCGCAACATGAAAATAATAACTGTAGCTCTTGTAAAACTGGCCACATGTACAAACCACACAAAATAATTTTTCCTGTTCAGTTCTAGTTTTGATGTTTTTAGATGGTTTCTGTTAACCTCTGCAAAATAATCTTTTCTATATATGCTAAGCAAACCCATTTTCTAGGTTTAGATTAGAGTAACAACAATCCTCTTCCTTAGAGCTTTGGAATGGTGACCTGCTACAGTTAACAATGTGTGTGTATGCATCACAAGCCATATTGTGGGCTCTGGAGGCCTGTCTGTTTACATGAGTCCACAGTCACCTTAATATAACTCTCCAGGATAGACTATTTTTCTTCCTAAGTTAGATTGTAATCTTCTAACACAGACGCTCACTTCCTTTAAATTTTGGCCTTGGGCCACTTATTCCATAATAATGTTATCTTGATCTTTTCCCTCCTTCCATTCCACTGCTCACCACTGCTCCAGAGCTACGAGGGGCATATTAGACTCAAGCAAACTGCAAAAATGTAGCAACTTAGCTGTTTTTTAATAGGGGAAAAAATGGGGGGAAAGACAGTAGAATTTCTCAAGAAATAAACCACAACATTTTAATGAGGAGTCATTTCAAAATGCCCAATAAAACAGACTCCTTTTGTCTTAAGATGATGGCTTTATTTATGATTTCTTTAAAACACTTTTAAAGGAGTTATTGGCCAGGAGCAGTGGCTCATGCCTGTAATCCCAGCCCTTTGGAAGGCCAGGGAGGGAGGATCACATGAGCCCAGGAGTTCAAGACCAGCCAAAGCAACAAGGTGAAATCCCATCTGTACATAAAATAAAATAAAATAATAAAATAAAATAAAATAAAATAAAATAAAAATTAGCAGGACATGCTGAGAGTTTAACTGGCCATGATGTACTAGTTAACTAAAAAATAAAAGGAGTAAATTATTATAAAGAAAATAGTGTCAGGAAAGGTTGGAATAGACACACAGGTACATGAAATCTTGAAAATGTGGGAGAAGTAGAAAGATGGAAACAGGCAAGTAAATGTGCAAATGCTACTGGTAAGAAAAACAGATATTTACTTCGTTCAAACACCACAGGTGGAATTTTTTAATCATCTGGTACATCCTTGTATTTACAAAATTATCACTTCTTATGTGACTTTTTCACAATAAACATAGCATTCATTTGTATTACATAAATGAAATATGATTATTAATAATTACTATTTTAAAATACCTAAAACACACGAAGGAAAGTCACATAATTTCCAGTAGTCACATTCACTGAATGATAAGTGAATTTCCAGTTCGAGCTGACTTTCTGTGATTATGTTTCTTTTCCTTAGGTATGATGTTGCCATCTTTGACGTCATCTGTGTATTTTTTTGTATTTTTGGGTCTGTGCACCTGGTGGTCCTGGTGCCGGACGTTTGACCCATTGCTATTCAGCTGTCTCTGTGTTCTGCTGGCTATTTTCACTGCTGGACATTTGATTGGACTTTATTTATACCAGTTCCAGTTCTTTCAGGAAGCAGTTCCACCCAATGACTACTATGCAAGGTAAGAGAAATTCTTATGGCATTTAAAAGAAAAGTTGTTTCCCCTATGCATTTGGGATCTTGGTCCGGCATTGTGAATTTACAGGGAGTATTCTTGATGGCAGGCAATTGCTGTGTTAAGTAAAGATTTTGTGGGGGTGGGTGAGGCAGTCTAGCACTTTCATTGTATTAGATGACACAGTCTGGAAGGAAGACAGTGGTCTCCTCAGATGGAGATGTTGCTGGGATGTAGGAGAATAGGGAGCTGTCATGGGCAGATATAAAACAGACATAGAGTCTTAGCTGGGGAAGAAGATCCAGGAAGAATATTTTGCAACAAAGACCAGTAAGGATGTGCCACAGCATCCAGCTAGAAAGGCATCTCATGGGCCCAATATCCTAGGATCAATTGAGCATCAGAAACAATAACTAACTATAAAAACTTAAAAGTCCCAGCCTGGGCAACATAGTGAAACCCCACCTCTACAAAAAAATTAGCTGGGCATGAGGGCACACACCTGTGGTCCCAGCTACTCAAGAGGCTGAGGTGGAAGGATCACCTGAGCCTGGGAGGTCAAGGCTGCAGTAAGCCATGATCACACCACTGCACTCCAGCCTGGGTGACAGAGTGAGACCCTGTCTCAAAACAAATAAATAAAGAAATAAAAATGAAAATATGTAAGTCCCTTATGTGAGAGAGAAAGGGAGAGAGAAACATCGAATACTCAGTTTGGAGATGACTATTACACCAAATCCTTACTATGAAAATGAGAATTAAAGGTAAAGAATCCAGCATTTACTTTGACTGTTAAATAAGTCATTCTCAGTGAATGAGAGAAAACTCCTCCGTACAGGATGATGTTAAATAATGATAGGCAAAGAGATAATAGAATTAGAGAATTACTGTGCATCAATCCTTAATGAAATGTTCTATTATGGCCACACCTGAAATAATTACTCAAAACGTTGTGGTGGTTGCATAATGACAAAGTCTACCCTTGTTGATGCTTGCTAATTGCAAAGAAAAAATAACATCTTTACAAAGGTGTGGTCAATACCTTGAGGAATTGATTGAAATAAACATTATCAAAAATGAGATAGCTCAACATTTCACACCTCTCAGTGTGATGCAATAGATGAGATATACAACATGATATTGTTAAGGCTTTTGACCTAAATTCCATTTACACAAAATATAAAGGCTAGGAAACAATTTAAATAGCTCCACAAGAAAAACAATAAAAAAAATTCAATGTGTGGATTCTGCAAGGCAAATGAATGGGTCTTTTAAAAAATTAGCATGAAAAAGAGGTCTGCATAAAGAGTGGAGGCAGCAACTGTCTAGCTGAGAGAACATGAGATAGTTAAACATGTGTGAAGCCCAGCTGTCGATCAGATCTTGGTTCAACAACAAATTTTTAAAATATATTTTGGGGTTAAATCAGGGAAATTTCAATGTTCATTGTATATTAACTAAGAATATAGAATTATTACTGATTTCTTAGGTGTATGATGGTTTTATGGGTAGACAAAAAAATACCATTATTTTAGGAGATACTCGGTGAATTAATTTAGAAATGACGTGCTGTCTGTTTGCAACTTACAAGTGGTTTAACAACAAACAGAATAGATTGATAGATACAGACATACACAGATATATACATAGGAATAATTAACAGATATACACATAGGAATAGTTAACAGAGAGAAGACAAAATTATTTAAACTAGGTGTTCCATATGGGGTTATCCATTATCCTATTTGAACTTTTCTTTGTATAGGGAAAGGTTCATAATTGACAGTCCAGAAAAAGCAAGGGGACAGAAATGGTAGTGTTAACATTTCAATGGCAACATATCTGAGATACGTTCAATGGAACATATCTGAGTCATGCAGCACCGAAGTATGTTACTGGCAGCAAATCCACATGGGCCTGCTTCAACCTCAATTTTTGCTTCCTTAGAATAAAGAATTCTACTGAGGTGCATAAGGCAGGGGAGACTGAGGCAAGTTTTCCAGTAGGAATGAATGAAAATTTATTTAAAAGCTTTAGAGCGGGAAGGAAAGGAAGTGAAATACACTTGAAAGAGGGCTAAGCAGGCGACTTGAGAAATCAAGGGCATGGTTTGACCTTTGACTGGGGTTTTATACATCGGCATGCTTCCGGGGTCTTGCGTCCCTTTTTCCCTGATTCTTTCCTGGGAGTGGGCTGTCTCCATGCACAGTGGCCTGCCAGCCCTTGAGAGGGGTTGCGTGTACAGTGTTTCTACTGGAGTTGCGTGCATGCTTACTTGAAGAATTCTTCCCTTAGCAGTCAAATGTTCCTACAAGGTCATATGCCAGTTAAACTGCCGTTTTACCTCTTCGTGCACGTGCTTGAGCCCACTCACCCAACTCCTGAGATCTTATCGAGAAGCTGTTGATCATATTTTGTTTTGTTTCATTTTTTCTGTGTATTGGGAGACCGCCTTCTCCTGGCCCCAGCTGCAACCAATTATTATTTTAGAGAAACAGTGTAACAATCTCCTGACCATCACCTGATGGTCTCCTGACATTCCTGGTTGGTGGGTAGAGGGACCCTCTCCTGCCCTACTCATGCCTGACCACCTACCCACTGTAACAGTAGAAGAGGATGTGTGTTAGGTGAAGACAGTGCCAGATTTCTCTCTGCTGTGCCTCTGAGTGGTAACATAGTGCTTCTCGTTTTCCTGTTGAGAAATGAGGAACCTGAAATTTAAAAGAACGTGAATAATATTACCATAACAGCAATACAAGTTTGCATCCGTCTTTCAAGAGATCATAATGTGGTTTTGATATGATAGTAAATTATAAAGACAGAATGTGTGGGAGGGCCCAGTGGCCTTGCTTTGATTGATTGATGTGTAAATTGGCCGTGTTAAAACTAGTTGTGGCTGACTGTGTCTATACAGTGCTAACAGAGAGAGAGAGAGAGAGAGATTTAAGATTTAGTCAAATCCTAAGACCACTTAAATTCAGTTAAAATAAGTAAAAGTTGATGCCGCATACACACATCCATACCCACCCACACACACCGTCTACCTCACTCTAAATCCAGTTGGCTCAGCTGATTGTATTAGCCTGGAAACGGGACAAAAGCAGTTCAGTCTAATAAGAGAAGAACTTTGTACAGACACAGTAAATCTGTGTCTGTACAAAGATTTGTACAGACAAAAAGGGGAGCCTAAAGGAGCCTACAGACTAAAGGGGAGCCTCTTTAATAGTGCATATTCACATAATATTTACTTTAGGCAGAAGTGAATAAATGCTAAATTTCTGTGCAGACATTATTTCTAGACTAAATTAATGCTTTCGTAGTTTGTTTTAAACATTCAATTTTTGGTTTATTGAACACATATAGAAAAAAGTTTTATACTGCTGAAAGAACTGCCTTTTAGAGAATGACTTAATTGAAAATGTAAATATCCTCTGTAAGGCAGAAGTTTTTTGGTTTTTGGTTTATTCTTCCTACTGGCTTAAGGATCTTTTATGCCATCTAGTGGCTGAGGCTAGAAAATGCAAAGAATATTCAGAGCTACCTCGAAAAGGCTGGATCAAGCAAACTTTCTCTGTAAAGCTCAATAAATATTTAAGGCTTTGAGGACCATATGCTCTTTGTCACAATTCTTTCCAGAAGTCATTATAATGTGAAATCAGCTGGGCATTACGTAAAAAAACCAAGCATGGTTGTATTCCAGTAAAACTACGAACACTGAAATTTTCATATTCCTTTTTACATTTCATGAAATTTTACTTTTATTTTGATTTTTCCCCAAGCATTTAAAAATGTAAAAATTATTATTAGCTCATAAATGGTCCCAAAAGAGGCACTGAACCACACTTGGCCCAGGGGCTGTAATTTGTCATCTTACAGTACAGATGAATAACCGCTTTAATAGTGTAATAACATCATATTTGCTCATTTGAATTGTCATAAACCTAGAATTATAATTTATTACAGATATCTTGGTACATCAACCCTTTAACAATTTGAAAGATCTGTTATTATAATCTCATAGAGTAAAAGTCATTGGAAGTTAAGTTGCTTATCAAGGAATAGAAATGGGAGCTAGACAATGCAATGTGTAAACTTTCTTGTAGATTTCCTCCCCATTAACTTGGCAATAACGGGACATTATGTCTTATTCCTTTAAAGTGTGGAAATTCACACCTTTAAACCATAGCTTTATTCTAAGGCATAATTTCAGTGTATTGTTGTTAACCCCATACTCTGAGTTGGAAGAAAACAAACTGCAGACTGGCAAAAAGAAAGAAATAAAGAGAGAGAAAGAAAGAGAGGGGGGGGGAGGGAGGGAGGGAGGGAGGGGGGAAGGCAGGGAGAGAGAGAAAGAAAGAAAGAGAAAGAAGGAAACATACAAACAAAGAAAAAAAGAAAACACAAAGAACCAAAGAACGAAAATCACCATGGGTGCGTGTTTATCACAAATTTCATAACCACAGAGACTCCAGCCCTTATATCTCACTTCCTGGATAGATAAAGCTGCCCTTAAAACAGGCCAAGCAATTTTTATCTTCTCGTAAGATTCAAATGTGCTCTCTGGTAAGAATTAGCCTTATTTTTAGAAACATTGAATTGATTTTTTTTTGTCCCACTGTTATACTAAACACATGTTTTTTGGTGATTTGGAAAAATGAAATAAGAAAAAAACACTTAAAAATGTAATCCTTATGCCCAGAAATAAATACTATTGTTTTTTGGCCAAATTTTTACTTTTTAAAAGCAAATTTTGAATCATACTGCACATACTATTTTATAATTTGCTTTATTCACATAAGGCGTGCATTTTGCTGTCTTATAAAATGCTCTAAAATGTAATTTTCATGAAGCGTAAAGTGATTATGTAGCTATGCTATAACTTAGTCAACCCCTGAGTTTTAACCACGTAGATTATTTCACATTTTTGTTCTCATGAATAATGCTGCAATGAGTGTCCACATTACTTCTAAATCCAAACAAAACTTACGACGAGCAAGTGGCAACCCCACGTCCTCCCAGCTGTGAAAGAGCCTCTGCAGGGCTGGGGGGTGCTTGTTTCTGCTGGAGGATGCACAGGTGTCCAGGTCCCAGGACAACATAATGTTAACTAACTTACTGGTTTGCTATGCCCTCCCCACGCAGGTGTTGTAAACTGAAATCCCAAGCCTATGTGTGGCACGGGGCTGGGGTTTCACTTTTCTCTAGGGTGATCCCTTCTTTTCACCCAATGGTCCCAAAACATCATATGCTTCTTTCCAGCTTCATCTATACATGTGGTGGAGTTTTTGCATTGCTTTTATCCACTGAGAATCAGTGATTCCCTTCCATTTGTTCACACAGGTGTGGCAGGAGCATATTTTCCAAAACAAAATGTAGGACTTATTATGTGATGAACATGTGTGTACCTATGGGGAGGTTAAGACACTGGATCTGAAACTGAGATTATTCTTCCCAAATCTGAGGTGCTGTAGTCTATCATAACAACAACAAAATCAGTGACCACACTCAGAAGCTGATCCAGCAGAATAAAGCTTCACAGTGAATCCACATAACTAAATATAAGACCAGTAATGCACCATTCAAAACAGCCTGTTTAAAAGAACAGAACCCTATGACAGGTGTTATTCTGGCAGGTCTCCCGAAGAAAAATGGTGAAGTACACAAAATTGGCTTCAGCTAATGCAAAGGGTAGTTTCTTCCAAGGGTTTTGTATTTTCATAGAGAATATCTATAGACAGCAAACACCTTAAATTTTGCAAGACAGGAAGCAAGAATGGGAGAATTAATGTTATGGGGCTGAGGTTCAGATTCCCCCAGTTCGATGTGTGCAAATCCTCACGCGTTTCCTACCTGTAGGGCTGGCCCGGCTGATGACTCAGGGATCCTTAGGTGGCTTCTGTCCTGCAGGCATCCTGCGGTAACACTGCAGATGATGCCCTGAGCAAGCACAGGAGCCAGGGCAAGAGGGCACAATTCCTGCTTCATTACTGGAAATGTGTGGCTTTCAAGAAGCTTTAAAACACACCTGTATGTGATAAACTTGATTTTTCTCTACTCATTGATGATTTTAGTTAAAAGCCAATTTAAATAGTTTGGCAGAGTATCACGGCCTGTGTCCTTGTGAAGAAGACGCCTAAAGAAATTCTGGGTGGGGATAGGGGCTGGGAGCAGTGGCTCACACCTGTAATCCCAGCACTTTGGGAGGCCAAGGCAGGTGGATAACACCAGGAGTTCAAGACCAGCCTGGTCAACATGGTGAAACCCCATCTCTACTAAAAATACAAAATTAGCTGGACGTGGTGGTACACACATGTAGTCCAAGCTACTCGGTGAGCTGAAGCAGGAGATTTGCTTGAATCCAGGAGGTGGAGGTTGCAGAGGTTGCAGTGAGCCAAGATCACGCCACTGTACTGCAGCTTAGGTGACAGAGCAAGTCTGGGTCTTGGAAAAAAAAAATTCTGGGGTGAATTCTTCTAAAGAGAGTTCTTGACAAAAAGAGGGCTTTTTGTTTGCTTGCTTTTTATCTTGTGTTATCTGGGCAATTCAGGTCAAAGTTCTGAAATACATAAGAGTGGTGGGGATGGCAGGTGGCTGAAATGGATGCCTATGGCTGAAATGATTTCCTTCATCATAATGTAAACACTTGGAACCTATATATTTTTTTCTAGATCCTACAAATGAGCATTTAGCATATGTTCAGCATAGAAATGAGCATGCAACTTTGAATAATTCTTTAAGTCGTCTCTTCTAATCCTTGACTGGCTTTCATTCCAACTCATGAACTTTCTCTAGATCATTCACAAGAGTCACTGCAGGGGTCGGACTTGTTCAATTTGTTGTTCCGCTACTTCTTTCACCTTATAATGTGAGGTTTCAAAATGAAGGCTGGGAAGGAAGGGGAAAGATTCTCAGCCCATTCTCTATGAAAATAGCATTCTCCCTTAAATAAATATACAATGATTTGCCCTGTTATCCTTTTTTATCTTCAACTTCAATAAATCATGATAATTAAAAAATGAATTGTTTAGTGAAGGAAAAGCTCATGTTTCTGTCAGTATTAAAACAAAGTAAAAGAAACAGCAAAGCCTCAAACTCTAGCATTATGAGTTTATTCTAAAATTAAAAAGCAAACATTCAAGCTGCAATACCATTTGTTATTATAATCTTTTTATAATAGTCATAAAATATCAATTATATGTAAGGAGAAATAAATGCCTCAAGGCTGTATATCTTTTTCTTCTAGTTTAGAGAAGCCAGCAGGTCTTGTAGGAAATGAAGGAATGCGGTCAGCTCTTCTGTTAGGTCTGCCGAGGTCCTGCTTTGCAAGTGGCTACATAATCTAGGTTATTGACGTGAATGTACTTTTTGCAGCCCAACAAGATTGCTAAAGTGTGCCTGTCTTGCATTAGGGTGATCTGAAGTGTAATAAACAGAAACAGCACAGAAAGAACACATTAAAAACGTGTTTAATGGAGACCAGTTGGCAAAACCTTCATCTGAAATCAGTCCAGTGTGTGGAGAAAAAGAAATGTAAAGCACATTATTATAATGCTAAGGAATGCAAATGAACCCAACCCAAGCTATCACTTGTCCTTCGCTTTTTTGTTAGAAGATGGTGCTGGCAGCAGTTTATCTCTAGTGTTGTTTAATTTGTGAAGTTGAAACATGATACGTGATAAACCACTGTTGGTTTCATTTTGAAAACAATCAATGATGAAGTCTTAATCTACAGGTCTCATTCAGAGTTCATTTGTGCTTATCTGAAAAGTAGAATTAGGAACCCCAAGAGAAACTGACTTTCCACAAATAAGTGGAAATTCAACATAACTTAAATACTTGAACCCTGAGTCCATTTGGACCTTGGTATCATTTGGGGCCTATGTGGGTGTGGTGAGGACGGGGATCCTAGGACAATGAGGTGTCCCACTCAGCCATGACATCTACACTGAGTGCAAAAGCAACTGTGGCTTCTGATTGAGCCTATGGACCTTTGCACAGCATATTTATCCAGCCCGGGGACCTAAGACTTCCCCACTGCACCTTCCAGACTCTCAGCCTGGATTAAATGTTATGGACCAGATTTCTCTCCTTTTGCCCACTGAGGGCATCTCCAGGATCTTCCTTTCAGTTTTTACGGAGAAGATGCCTTATTCCCTGTTGGCACCTAGAATTCCCCAAAGTTAGCCAGACTCAGTGACTCATTTTAAAGGGTCCATACCTAGGAGAGCAGCTCACCTGCAGACGCCTGCCCCAGCTGCTGTCATCTGGCCGGCCAGCATCACATGAGGTTCACTGATTTAATCATACAACACTAAGAGGATTCTGCTAATGCTCAGCAACTCATTCCCTGGAGTCCATGGCTGGGGATTGAACCTTGCTTGGCCCTGATACTTTCTAGGCAGAGCACCTAGCAGAAGTTTTTCTCTGTGCCTCTCTTTCCTAATTTATAAAACAGGGTTGAAGATAGTGCCTAGCTCAGAGTGGGGAGATGTATTAAGCAGGAGAGAGCATGTCAGTTGATACTGATTTTTATTACTGAAGTCATCAAATGTTTTTATTATTTAAAATCACTTCCCCATTTCTAACAGTTCTAGCTTTATCTCCAATCTTACTTGCAGTTCCCCTGTGCACATAAAGTGATTCCATCCCTGGTATTATTTCCTTTGCTGGAAATATCCTGCTCACTGCTCTCACTGGCTCCTACTTGTCCCTTAAACCTATGCGTGCCCCTCCTTCTGGAACCTTCCATGTTCCTTCTGTGAAGAAGAAGAATTATCTTGTAGGCAATTATTCTACGCAAACTTGCTTCATAACATCAGCTGCATTGGGCCATAATAATCCCTTCATCTGTATGTCTGACCCACTAGGACCTAATTCTTGAGGGACATGATCAGCTTCTTTGGCTTTGGTACTGTCAGAATTTAGCACAGCTGACCATACATTGGCCTCTCAGGAACTCTTCGTTGGAGCTTGTTTTCTCTCTCCATTTCCTAAACCCATTGTATTTTATCTCCATGCATATCTGAATAATGTAAAACTTGATTTTCTGGAACTCTAAGTAATTAGATTTGGCTATGTCCCCACCCAAATCTCATCCCTGGTGGGTGGTAATTGAATTATGGGGGCAGGTCTTTCCTGTGCTGTTCTGGTGATAGTGAATGAGTCTCACAGATCTGATGGTTTTAAAAATGGGAGTTTCCCTGCACAAGCTCTCTCTTTGCCTGCTGCCATCCATGTAAGATGTGACTTGCTCCTCCTTGCCTTCTGTCATGATCGTGAGGCCTCCCCAGCCATGTGGAACTGTAAGTCCATTAAACCTCTTTCTTTTGTAAATTGCCCAGTCATGGGTATGTTGTTGTTAGCAGTGTGAGAATGGACTAATACACTAAGCTTCAGATGTGGCCACTGGCTATTAGATGTATGGGGAAATTATTTTCCAGAAAGGTCACCATCAATCTTCATACGCCCACTACACTCCCACTGCCTCAATCCATCCACAGATTATTGAATATCAAGCTCTGCTTAGGAACTAACTGAGGCTTAATGGTATAAGTAGCCACAGTTCTTAATGTGATGTTGACAAATATTTAGTTTTTGCTTCAGAAAAATGATGGGTTTTAAAAGTATTTATTTGAGAAACTCCAAAATAACTGTATCCTTGATGCTTAAAATAAACATGCCTAAAGTAGTCAGTAGCTTTCACTTTTGAAGATGTGAGAGATTTCAGTTTCTATTTAGTATGTACTTCACAGACCCAGTTTGCTTTTCATTGTTGAGAGACATTGGGTAATGTTTCTTAATTAATGTGAGGGCCCTGGTCTTGAAAGTGTGGCTCCTTTACCTGCTGCAGAGCATTGTGACAGAAATTAGTGAGACAATATGCCTGAGGGCTACTCACCCTCATAACTAGGAGGTAATCAAAGACTGTCAGTTCCATGTTCCTCCTGTAATTTTCTGTAGAAACACATGTATGTGATTTTTTTGTATTATCATTAAACTGTTACATGTGAGAGTTAAGTCAGGATGTCTTTCTGTATCTACTGATTTCCAGTCTGTGAGGAAAATGGTAGTTTAGTAAAATGTAATCCAACCAAATAACTCTTCCTTCATAGTCTCTTAAAAGCCTAACCACCATCCTTGTATTGCTGACACAAAAAAATCAATCCTGTCTCTGGAAAAAATTTGTACTGTGTTTCTTGGGATTCTCGCAGTGAAACGAAACATGTTCCTTAAACAGAGTTGAAGTTGGGTGTGTGTGTTTATATATACACACACAATGGGAAAATTACAATAATAATCATTCCCCGTAGGTTTGTTGTGAATATTAAATGGATTAATATTTGTAAAACAGTGTCTGGCATGTATTAAGAACTATAAAGAGATATTTGTTAAATACATTCATTAAATATATTGTCCTCATAGTTAATTAGACATTCATCATTTGATTAAAACTTTAGTAACATGTAAATATATTGTCATCTCATTTTTAAACCGTGATTTCAAACAAATTTTGGCTTTAAGCAATCTACTTTTAGGTGCTTGTAACCTGACTAGAAAGTCCTGTCATTATTTTATCAATTAACTTTGTATGAGGCACTTGCTGAGTGTCTTGCATTTCTTATTTAATTCTCATCATAACCCTATGAGGTAAGTACTATTATTTTTATGTCCATATTTTAAAGAACAAAGCTGAGACTTACAGAAGATAAACAATACAGAAAAGCCACCTTTATTTTTTATTTTATTTTATTTTATTTTATTTTTTGAGACAGAATCTCACTCTGTCACCCAGGCTGGAGTGCAGTGGGGTGATCTTGGCTCACTGCAACTCCTGCCTCTGAGATTCAACCGATTCTCATGCCTCAGCCTCCTAAGTAACTGGGACTATGGGCATGCATCACCACACCTGGCTAATTTTTGCATTTTTTGGTAGAGACAGAGTTTTGCCATGTTGGCCAAGCTGGTCTCAAACTCCTGGCCTCAAGTGATCCACCGTCCTTGGCCTCCCAAAGTACTGGCATTACAGGCATGAGCCACTGCGCCCAGCCCACACCTTTATTAAAGGACAGAACCAGGGTTGAGCCCAATTCTCTCTGACTTCTAAACTTGTGCCCTTATGACCTACACTGGTCGTAATCACCTTCATAACATAGTAATCTGACACAGTAATATGTTTCTACTGCCTTCCTAGAATGTTTATGAAGACTCCATTCCTACCACCTTGTTCCAGAACAACTTCGTGGTAAACCAGCCTTTGCACCTTGCCACATAGAGGTTTAGAAGCTCACCAATTTGAGCCCACATGGGGGACATCTATAGGAATAACGCCATGAGGCAGCCCATTGGTTTGGACCTAATGGGTGTGGAGTGAGCTATTCTTGTTGGTTGCACAGCATTGGATCCCTGGCAGGTAGCACTGCTAAGGAATTTGCCTGGGACCTCAAGGTCGGAAACTGTACCTCATTGATCTTTATGTCTCTCCATATCAAGTACCCTGTCAGCATTCCCCAGGTACCAATGAAGGCTTGCTATGTGAAAAAATTACCGTTTTTACATTTAGTCTTTCAAAATATGAAGGGGATAAAGATTAGGCATGGTTCACAGTTTTATATATTTTTAATTTTGCTCCAAATGATTGTTATGTATGGACATATCACACTTATGGCTGGATAGGACATTTAGGTGCTCTCAAGTTTTAAAATTAATAGCAAATTAGTGGTGGTAAATTTCTCGAAGTAGAAAGATTGACGTTTTTTCAAGTTAAAAGAATAGCATAGAGGAAATGAAATCTAAAGGGATCTTTTGAGAAACCTCATTTTGGAATGAAACAATTATTTAGCTATCAAACTCTTTACTGGAAAGTGTGATCATCTTGTTTGTTAGAGTTAAGATCCTCAGCCATGTTCTGTATTTTAATTGATTGCAGCAACACCTCATTAATTTTTCAGTTTGATTGTAGATAAGCCAATTTGGCTGCTTTGTGAAGTATTTTGAGAATAAATATACCAAGATATATTGCCTCATAACTGCTTGGATTATTGAAGTTCAGAATGTTGATTATGCAGAAACTTCTGCTGCTTTATCTGCTTTTTAGCTCCAAGTAGCCATGACTCAAGGATTAGAGATAGCTCTGAAAATGAGAAGCAAGATGCTTTTAATTTTCTCTTCAGAGTTTGCCACAAAAGCTTTCTGCTAAGATAATTTGACAAACATTTTCATAAACTTTCTAGTTACTCATTACTGAGTTTTTCTTAACAGCTTTATTGAGGTATAAATAATATGCAGTAAACCACACATATTTTTAGTGTCCCATTTGATAAGTTTTGCCATAAACACGTCCATGACACCATTATCACAAGCAATATAATGTCTTAGTCTGTTGCTATGAAGGAATACCTGAGGCCGGGTAATTTATAAAGAAAAGGGGTTTATTTGGCTTACAGTTCTGCCAGCTATACAAGAAATGCAGCACCAGCATCTGCTTCTGGTGAGGGCCTCAGACTGCTTCCACTCATGGCAGAAGTTGAAGGGGAGCCAGCATTTGTAGAGATCACAGGGTGAGAGAGGAAGCAAGAAAACAATAGAGAAAGTGCCAGGCTATTTTCAACAACCAGCTTCTGAGGGGACTAACAGAGCAAGAACTCACTCACTTTCCCTCCCCAACCCCTCAAGGAGGGCATTAATCTATTCATGAGGGATCTGCTCCCATGACCCAAACGCCACCTCCAGCATTTGAGATCAGATTTCAGCATGAGATTTGGAGGGGACAAACATCCAAACTATAGTAGATATACGTACATACGTGTATATTAGGTTGATGCAAAAGTAATTGCTTTTTTTGCCATTAAAGGTAATGGCAAACACACACACACACACACGCACACGCACACACACACACACGCACACACATACACACACACACACACAATTACTTTTTCGCCAACTATTTTTTTTTTTTTGAGATGGAGTCTCGCTCTGTCGCCCAGGCTGGAGTGCAGAAGCACAATCTCAGCTCACTGCAGCCTCCACCTCCTGGGTTCAAGCAATTCTCCTGCCTCAGCCTCCTGAGTAGCTGGGACTACAGGCGCATGCTGCCAGCCTCAACTAATTTTTGTATTTTTAGTAGAGACAGGGTTTCACCATGTTGGCCAGGATGGTCTTGATCTTTTCACCTCATGATCTGCCCACCTCAGCCTCCCAAAATGCTGGGATTACAGGTATGAGCCACTGTGCCTGGCCTTGCACCAACCTTATATATATTAATGTATGTTTATGCATTTAATCCTGTAAAAAATTAAGTGGAGTTACAAACCAAAATTACAACACTGTTAGCTTTTATAATTGCCCATGTATTTACCTTCAATGGAGATCTTTATTTCTCCACATGGCTTTAAGTTACCATGTAGCTTCCTTTCATTTCATTCTGAAGGAGTCTCTTTAGCACTTCTAGAAGGGCAAGTCCCCCTCAGCTTTTACTTATTTTGAAATGTCTTAATTTCTCCCCTAATTTTGAAGGACAGCTTTGCCAGATGAATAAATCAACCGTCTGCCTTCTGGCCTCTACATTTTCTGATGAGAAATTAGTTTATAATCTTATTGTGGATCCCTTATACATGATGAGTCACCTCTTTCTTGCTGCATCCAAAATGTAGCTGCCTTTGCCTCCCCAAATGCTGCTCAACTACAAACTACTACTTTTCAGCTCGTGGAACTTGCCAAACTCTTCCTGGGTTTCCCTCCCAGCACGAGGAGGGGGAATTGAGTGCTGGAAACTCCCTTAATGCAATAAGCTTGAGGAATTTTAGGGATTGTCTTGTTTTTCTCTCACCCTCAAAGATTGAGATCTACTCTGGTATATCTCAAAGATTAAGCTCTCCATTTCCTGATGTGTGATGTGTATCAAATCATTGTTTCATATATTTTTCATTGTCCAAGCAGGAAGGCAAATCTAATTCCTGTCACTCACCTGAACAAGAAATAAAATTCTGTGTAGTTATTTTGTTATGACAAAAGTTCAAAACATTGTCTATCCCTTCCTCTAAAGATCATCTCAGATCTTGATGCTGGCAAACACATTTAGGAAACTTTCCTTTATCAGGAACCGCATATGGCTTTCCTCATACCCCACATCTAACTAGTGTCCCTGTGCCATCACTGACAGGAAGGAGTTGGGTAATAATCTGAACACCTAATTAAAATTCACTGGGCAAGAGGAATGCATGTTTTCTAACATTTTTCTTGCTTCTCTGCAGAATCTGGTCTCCAGGCCCCAAATATGACTGTCAGAAAGAATCTGGCCACAGTGACAGCTATGACTCTAGTTCATATAGCAGATCTGATCCATTTATGTAGAATATCTCTTAAGTGACTTAATGGATTCAATTCCAATATTTTCCAATTACATATTTTCTGAGAGGTGGAATGGAATAATCTTTTTACTGTCACAAGTGGGTATTTTGAGTGTTTATTTATTATAAATAGATTACTTGTATTGAGCTAGATTTTTCTTACCTATTATTCAAGAGACTGGTTTCACTTAAAATTTTAGAAGAAATCATACCTAACATTAATGTTGATAGAAAAATGGTGTAGTCACCCTCCTTCCACTGCTACTTTGAATAAAAAAGGACCAGCTCTAACATTCATTCTCATGATTTATTGGATTAGGAACTGGTTAATGTGACTACTAATTCAGTATTTTACCCTTCTAAACTTTTAAATCCCATTGTGATACTAAAATGCTTGGCGTGAGCATGCATCTGAGTGAAAAAGAGTAAATTCTATATTAAGTTTATCTCTATGAAATCAAACAAAAAATTATTATAGGATGAATTAATAACATACATTTATTTTTTAATAAAGTTAATATTTGATTTTCTCTAAAATTGCTTTGAGCTATATTTGCATGATACATGTTACACATTAAAATATGCTATGTATCCCTTAAAAAGTTAATTCTCCGGAATGAACCTTTTGACTCATACTTTTTGTCAGGTCATGCTACCAAAATATTTCATGAAAAGTTTTAGCTATATTTCATGACATTAACTTTAAACACAAGACTTTATCCCCCAAAACAGAAGTATTTAACCTATACTTGAAGTGAGAAGATATGAGTTTTTGTGAGACTCAGCCAATTGTTTCTTTTCCTAGATATGCTTGTTTCTTCCTGAACATCGTAAGTTTACATATAACTTTTCTTACAGAAGATTTATTGCTTTCCCCTGTTACAGCACACCTCCAAAAACTGGATTATCCAGTCTTTTTCCTTAGCTTTCTCTGATCCTTCTGGTAAAAAAATGAAACTCCTTAGTCAATATTCACAGGCTTATATTTAGTGTCCTTCCTATAGATTAAAATGCAAGTGCAGCAAGCTAGCTACTATCCTGGGGTTGAGATCCTCTCTTGGAGTCAGTGAGCAGCCTCTGTGCCCTTCAGGGTTGACTCCTGCTGCCTTACTGCCAAGCCAGACATGCGGCCAGCCATCATCTCTCCACTTCACCAGCATGTGAAGTAGTCTGGCAAAGTAATTCGAAGGGAGGAAAAGCTTGACAATCATCTGCATAGGGGCTTAACAGAGCAGAGCTACTTGCCGATAGCATTCTACCATGGCTGAGTAGTATTCCCTCTAGAATGCGTTGCTCTTTGATGACAAGGGTAGTATCCTATTTATCTGGACATCCCCACCATTGAAGGTAGAACCCACACAGAGTCAGGACACAGCACATACTTCCTGAATAAAAGGACAAATTAATAAATGAGTCCTGTAATGGAACTACCCCATGACTAATGCTTTTTTTTTTTTTTAGAATTTTCTAATACTTTGAAAAATATCACATTATTTCATCTGAGAAATAGGGCAGTGAAATGATTTGAAGTCGGAGGACCTGGACTTGTGAGTTTCACTATTTACTGTTTATTCAGTCCTGTGAACCTCAAATCTCTACATAGTCTAGAAATAATGGCAGATGCCTTGTAGAGCTGTTGGAAGACACGTAACTCATCAGAGGAATCCTCCACTTGCCATTACTCTCCTTCTCTTCCACTTTGTAACTTTACTGGTTATTGACTAGGTAAGACTTTAAAATGTGGCATCTAAACCCATATTTATATTATAGCTACTTAGAGGAAATTATACTTGTGGGTAATAGATGTGCCTACAGTTGTGACCTCTCATCTTGGGCTTCTTGATAGGTGAGATTGCCTGGCTTACATGTTGAGCTATGTCTTGCTGTCATAAGAAGTAACCCAGGGGTGTGGAAGACCAGCTGGTCATGGGAGTTCTGGTTCTGACTCATTTCTCACTTTTCTCTCAGAGGTGACAGTGTGTTCAGGCATGGGAAAGAGGCCATAAATTCGCAACACTCATAGAATATAAACATTCTCTTATGAAACCTACAGGTGACATCAGATAAAGAATGCCTACAATCATTAAAATAGTCCCATCTATGTGTCCTCTATTCATCCATCACCAATCACAGTTCTGAACACAGCGCACCTTGCACTTGGTGCAAAATTGTCCTGTGAACAGATTGCTTTTTATCTTAAGGCAGTGTCCTGCAAACATAACATAAAGTCCAATTACAGTAAATTGGCAAATCGTTAAGACACATATGTGCCCCCAAAATCTTCAAAGGCATGATGCAGAGCCCGGGGGACTCAGTGCAAAGTTTTTCCAAGCTTGAAAAAACAATGTAGTGTGAAATCTGTCAGATTACAATTTTCTCACACACAAAATAAAATATCTATGGGTTTGGCATGGAGACGTGTTTAAAGCATAAGTAAGAAACCAATAAAAAAAAAAGATGGTTACACGTTGGCTGTGTTTTTCATATGATGCAAGGCAGGGGGTAGGGTGGGAAAAGGAGTTAGAAGCCAAACTAGCAAAAACTTATGTGTAAAAGACAGTATTATACTCCTAGGATGGGATGCCACGAGAAATGGAGAGAAACTTGCTGGAAAGATACCTTAAAGATAGTTCTAGCCTGTTCCCTTAGAGACATTTGTCCAACACTGAGGAAATTTTTCCAGGTACATTGGCTGAGGCCTGTAATCCCAGCACTTTAGGAGGCTAAGGTGGACAGATCACCTGAAGTCAGGAGTTTGAGACCAGCCTGGGCAACAGTGCGAAACGCTGTCTCTACTAAAAATATAAAAGTTAGCTGGGCTTGGTGGCAGGCACCTGTAATTCTAGCTCCTTGGGAGCCTGAGGCAGGAGAATCACTTGAACCTGGGAGGCAGAGGTTGCAGTGAGCCAAGATCGCTCCATCACACTCCCACCTGGGTGACAGAGTGAGACTCTGTCTCAACAACAACAACAACAACAACAACAAAAATTGAGGAAATTTTATAAAATGATTGGGAACACAAACATTGCTTTGTGTGGATATCTGACTACCCATGTCTTTTTGGTGGTGTGTCTTTGCTTACATTCATAGGTAAAAATTAATTCTATTCTTTCCACCAACAGTTAGATTTTAGGCCTTTTCTTACATAGATTGTACCATAGAATTTTAGATTGGGAAGAGATGTTGATAACATCTACGAGTGGCTCTCAAGCTTCCTTGCTGGTCCCAACATTCTAAAGGATGTGCCTGGCGGTAACGATGGGTCATCTTCCCCTGCCGCCCATCGCATTACCCCCATTCCAGCTGGTCAAGGGTGATGGAGCACTCAACAGCTAACTGGATCAGCACGGTGGGGTGGAAGGTGAGAGAGGCAAGATGGTTGCAGTTGGAAAAGGTATTCTCAGAAGATTCTGTGTTCCCCTTAGAGGGGACTAATTTTCTTCCCTTGAGGAGCAGTGAACCTAAAGGCTCTTCTCATTCTAGACTTAGAACTAAGTATAAAAACAAAGTTAGTGAAAGCTGTCAAAATAAAGTCTCCATAAGCATTGATTTCCATGTTCTGTTACTGTCCAAAACAAGGTTGCACACCTTCCTCTCCTCCTCACATACTTCTTGGCATGAAAAAGTTGTGAGTCATCGCTGTGTAGAGTGTTTCTTTGCCTAACATAAGAAACTAACATGCAGATTATGAGTGTGTAAGAGTGCTGATATCCCACAACAGAAGAATGTATGTTTTGCTGAAACCAGGCCACAATTGTGAGTATTCTCAGTGCCCTTCTCCTTTCTTTGATCAGATTACCAAAATGAGAGAAATATATTTTTCTTGGTGAAGAGCCTAATATTAATAGCGGAACATAAAACAATGTTGTAAACTCTGTACATGCTTTCAACCACCTCCCCAAATCCTCCCAACCTGTGCCAAATATTAACTCTGCTTAAGAGACCCAGTTCACCTTGAGAGGGATTGAGGAGGCTCTATTCCATCCTAAAGAGGACACTTGTATCCTCTTGTTTGCCAATGCCATCAATATGGTATTAAGCTCTGACCTGGGCATTAGCCAAGTTTATGTTGTACATTATCATAATAATGATATAGTAGTAGCCAGAATTTCCTGAGCAACTATTATGGGACATGGTCTGTGGTGTGACTTTATATGCATGACATATACCTCATTACTTTAATCTAGTAATTAGCAACAAAGTAGCGGAATTAACAATAGATTCACAACAAACAGTTCCAAGTGATCTGGTTTCTAGTTGTAGCTCTTTTTCTCAATATAGTAAGTGACCTTGAGCAAGTTACAGCTGGGCTAGCAAAGCGGGGAGGTATTGGGTAGAGACGGGGAGGAGACAGGAGTGGAAAGGGAGAGGTCAACAATTGCTTATATTTTTTTCGTCTCAAAAATATTCATGATTTGAAATAGATCCAAAAGTCTTAAAATAAGTGAGCCAATAAGCTTGGTATGGGATTGTTTGCTTAGATGGGAGTCTACCCACTATTGAGAGTCAGTATTATAAATTCCAGAAATCATCAGTCACAGGGGAAGAGTTGACGAAACTCCCAACTTTTAAATTTGGAGATGAAGGGAGTGAGCCTGGAGAGTAACTGTGTCGAGAGTAATTTTAGTCCATTTTGTGGTACTTTGTTAATGCAATTCAGTATCTGGGGGAATTATCACAAACTGTTCATTAAGCCACAGGAAGAAAATAAAAGCATAAGCAGCATAGGCTTATTTGGACCTGTTTATGTTAGTTTCTGACACTGATATTACACTGTCAGAGTGAACAAACGTTTTTTCACAAAGGACATTAATATAAAAATTTCATCTGATCTTTGTAATCGAACATTTGCTAAAGTACTGCTAGTCAGAGTTGGGTTTCAATACAAATTACTCGGAATTTAAATGATCGATGTAAGAACTCAGGCCAGGACTCATACCTGTAATTCTAGCACTTTGGGAGGCCAATGCTGGTGGATCACCTGAGGTCAGGAGTTCAAGACCAGCCTGGTCAACGTGGTGAAACCCCCATTTCTACTAAAAATACAAAAATTAGCCAGGTGTGGTGGCACGTCCCTGTGATCCCAGCTACCTGGGAGGCTGAGGCAGGAGAATCTCTGGAACCCAGGAGGCGGAGGCTGCAATGAGCCGAGATCGCGCCACTACACTCCAGCCCGTGCGACAGAGCAAGACTCCATCTCAAAAAACAAACAAACAAACAAAATGAACTTGGTTAGGAGCTCTACTGTGTAGCTAAGTTTGGTCCCAGGCATTTTGCCAATATACCATTATGTGCATATTTTAATGAAATGGTGTAAAGAATGCCAGAAAAATAGAGGAAAGATATCTGGAAAGTTTCTCCATCTTTATAGAAAGATCTGTTTTATGTTTGACAACAAACACTCTTCCGTGGCTTGTTGTTCAGTATTCTAAATTTGGAATGTCTCTTTTTCATCCTGTGACTTCCACCTCCTTATCAAAAAAAAACAAGATGAGGTGACTGAAGAGGCCTTTAACCTAGCAGAGCTGCAGAGACCATTTGGGCTGCTGTAACAATATACTGCAGACTGAGGCTTACACAACAAACATTTATTCCTCACACGCCTGGAGGCTGGAGGGTCCACGATCAAGGTGCGAACAGAGTCAGTGCCTGGTGAGGTCCCTCTTCCTGGTTCACAGACAGTACCTTCTAGATATGTCCTCACATGACAGAGAGGTGAGAGAGCTCCTGGGGTCCCTTTCATAAGGGCACAATTTCCTTTCATGAGGGCTTCCCCCTCGTGACCTACTCATCCCTCAAAGGCCCAACCTCTTAATACCTTTACATTGGGAATTTGGCCTCAACCTAAGAATTTTGGAAGACACAAACCAAACAAGAGCTTATGATCATGCCCTTGTGAAAGTGAGAGTGCCGGAGGCAGGTGTGGGAAAAGGGCACAGGAGTTTCTTGCGCAAGCCAGCAGGGAAGAAACTTAAAAAAGAGTTTTTCTGAGGCTGGTGTTCCAGGCACCCAGGCACCCTGCCTTTTCCAGGAGGTCTGGTTTCATGGAAAGTGAAGGGGCTTTGGAGTTCAGAGAGGCTGGGCTTCCTCTCTGATCTAGCCTCCTGGGGCTTTGGCTTCTTCGCCCTGCAGTTGTTTGCATGATACCTACCTCATGAAATCAGGGAGGTGTTAAAATAGGCTGTGGAGGTCAAGTGCCTGGCACCCAACAGGGATGCAATCACATGTCACATTCTGTTGCATTCTTCCCAGGAAGACTCTGTGATTCCATGATGAGGGAGGAAAGGGAAAGCCAGCACCTGCATCACAGAGTGGGGCTGGGCTAATAGTGATCATATCATAGTTACAAATAGTAAGATGTATTGAGCACTTAGTGTTGTCAGGTGCTAGTTAATTCATTTAATCTTCCCAATAACTCCATAAAATGTGATCTATTTTATTACGCCCATTCTAAAGACAGGAAAGTTGAGTTGTAGATAAATGATTTGCCCCAAGTCACATGATAGAGGTGGCAAACCCAGAGTTTGAATTCAAATCTGACTCTTTAAGTATTTGACAGCACAACAGAGTGACTACAGTCAACGATAATGTCTTGCATATTTAAAAATAACTGAGAGAGTAAAAATGGAATGTTTCTAACACAAGGAAGTGATCAACGCTGTAGGTGATGGACACCCCAGTTACCCTGATGTGATTATTACACAATGAATGTCTGTATCAAAACATGTGTGTCCTATATACACCTACCCATAAAAATAAAAATAGAAATTAGCTTAAAATGTTTAAAACTCAGTTGGGCATGGTGGCTCATGCTTGTAATCCCAGCACTTTGGGAGGCCAAGGTGGGTGGATCAACTGAGGTTGGGAGTTCGAGACCAGCCTGATCAATATGAAGATAACCTGTCTCTACTAAAAATACAAAATTAGCCGGGGTGGTGGCGCATGCCTGTAATCCCAGATATTCTGGAGGCTGAGGCAGGAGAATCACTTGAACCCAGGAGGTGGAGGTTGCAGTGAGCTGATATCATGCCATTGCACTCCAGCCTGGGCAACAAGAGTGAAACTTTATCACAAAAATAAATCAATAAAAAAAAAATGTTTAAAACCCAAATTCTGAAGACCATATTCTAAATTCTTCCCCTATTCTGCTCTCCTTTTGCACAGAAAGGTTTTGAGGTCTGTAAAAAACAACAAAGACAAGAATTAGGAGGACTGTGGTCCAGGGCCAAGCCTGTGTTCACAAGGGCAACCTTGGCTTCAGGGAAAGGGCAGCCTAATGCGTTTTCCAAACAAAGGATTTACAGATGCGTTTTTGTAAGCAAGTCTTGAGGTTTCAAACTGAGGAACAAATACATGTTTGATCCAAAGCTGAGGTGGAAGAAGAAAGTATCTCTCCAGAGAGATCTGAGAAGCTGAGAGGGCTTGGTCGAAGCCTGAGGGTAGACATAGATTGAAACCGTACCTGCCTCTGGAAGCCTCTGTGAGGTGAGGTCCTCACAGCTCGCGTGGTTCAGGTGCAGTTTGGGCTGTAGAATCTCTCATCCTTGTAGTAACTGTAGTCACAGTTGGGTTATTCTGAACCCCGACAGAGATAAGAACTCACTGGGGAGTGAGCTTTCTGCATGTTCTGCCACCTTCAGCCCCACCACAGGAGATTCCAGGGACTGGAATGATGCTTACCAGACACTGGGATGGGTAGTGGGGTGGTGGAGATATTAATGAATGAATATAATCTAGTAGTTGATAGCACAACAGGGTGACTACAGTCAACAATAATTTATTATACATTTTAAAATAACTACAAGAGTAGAATTGAAATGTTTGTAACACAAAGAAATGATCATTTGAGTTACATTTATGTTACACAGATACATTTGTTACACATTATGTTACACAGGATGACTGTGCCTATTCTGGGTCTTTTGTGATTTCATATGAATTTTAAACTTATTTCTTCGCAGAAATAGATTTTGTGAAGAATGTCATAAGTATTTTGATATGGATTTCATTGAATCTGTAGATTGCTTTGGGCAGTAAGAATATTTTAACAATATTGATCCTTTTAATTCCTGAATATAGAATATCTCTTCATTTTATTGCATCAAGTTTTTCATCAATGTTATAGTTTTCATTGCAGAGTTCTTTCACTTCTTTGGTTAATTCCTAGTTATTTTATTTTGTTTGTAACTCTGGTAAATGGGATTACTTTCTTGCTTTCTTTTTCAGATTGTTTGCTATTGGCATATGGAAATTCTACTGATTTTTGTATGTTGATTTTGTATCCTGTAAGTTTATTGAAATTGTTTGTCAGTTCTAATAGTTTTTTGGTGGAGTCCTTAGGTTTTCTCAAATATAAGATCATGGAATCTGCAAATAAGAACATTTGACATTTCCCTTTTCAAACTGGATGCCTTTTATTCCTTTGTCTTGTCTGATTAGCTAGCTGGGACTTCCAGTACCATCTTGAATAACAGTGTGACTGTGGGCATACTTGTCTTGTTCCAGATCTTAGAGGAAAGGCTTTCAGTCTTTCCTCATTAAGTATGATACTACCTGTGGATCTATCATATATGGCTTTTATTGTGTTGAGGTATATTCCTTCTACACCAAGTGTTTTTTAGGGTTTTTGGTACAGTATTTTAACAGCTTCTCCAGGTGATCCCAAAATATCCTACTTTGAAAAACACGGAGTTAAATGCTCTGTGTGATGCAAATAAACAAGATATAAAACTCGTATTTTAGAGAAGTTCAGGGATCACTGAGAAGATGAGTTCTCAATACACAGAAGTATTAAATTTATATCAATTCAATGGGATAAGGCATGTGAAGGAACTTAGGTGAAAAATCATTTAAAAAATCATTAAAATGTAAGGGAATGCCTACCACTTGAATTAAGTAGGGACTGAATGGTTGAGAGGGGAGAGCCCAATGAAGACATGACATGCTGAGGGCAGGCCTCCTGGAGGAAGCAGCAGCATGAACCGGCAGCAAAGCTCTGCTCTCTCTGTTGTTAATCTCAGCGTATATTGAACTCGTGCAATTTTTAAGAAGCATCCACCAGACACTGAGGATGCAGCAGCTTGGAACTGATGGGATGAGATGGAGCTCTGAGTGTTAGCTAGTAAGGGAAGGAAATGTATTATAAGAGTTTCATGGCCTTACAGATGCTTAGACTTCAGACAGTAGCGTTTCTCTGAACGTATGACCAGTATTACCACCTGCATGGTGCTATTAATGGCATAAAGATTTGGTATGAGAAGAACCAATATTTGCAGTTCCAGACCCTCTGTGGGCACCAATATCTCACACATTTTGCAATAATTCAATGATCCACCTAGAACTCATACCTTTATGTATATTTTACCTTCTACTTTCAGTTTTTCCGGGGTCATTTAGGAAGCAATGGAGGAAAACATGAATCCATTAATGAAGAAGCTGTTAAAATGCACAAAATCCCTAACCATTTTGTTAAAATAAGAATTTCTTTAGGACAGTAGCTCCATTTCTCATTCTGAAGAGGTTTATTGTCTGTTGTCCAAGTTAGTGGACATCCAAATTCTAACAACTTTAAATTGTTAGACTTGGGGAGATTTTCCATTATTAACAAGCTTTTCATAAGATAGGGAAAAGTTTGTATCAAATAATACTTTAACATTCTGTTTCAAACTTTTGAACTTTGAGGCTAAGTGAAACTTATGACTAACCTATAGGATTAGTTTTACTGTAAAAAAAAAAAAAAAAAAGCCATCATGCTATTTAGAGTTTGTCTGGGTTTATTCAATGCTAAGTTTGCCTTAGGGTAGCAAAAGTTTATACGTCTGTTCATCTTTTGCTTATAAAATCTCCATCAACCTAGTAAGCAGGGGTGACTTTTGCCCATGAGATTTAATACTTTACTTTTTTACGTTTTGCACAGGACTGATTCTTACCATAAGTTAATTGTCCATTAGGTGTCATTGAAGAAAATAATAATAGTAAAATAAAATAGTAAAATAAAAGTTAAAGGCTTTATTCAACAGCTACATATCAAGATGCCCCTTAGCATAAGCTAGTTCTCTAAGCTAAAGTAGTATTGGAGTAGGACAGGTAGAGAGAAGAGGAGAATATGTGGCTGTGATCTTGTTCAAGGTTGTAGTTGTCTTTATCTGTAACTGCTGCAAAATCTGTAGTTGAAATGATGGAAAGCTGATGCCAGTGGTTCATGCCCTTTTCTTGAGATGGTTGATGCAATCCCATCTGGTAGTTCTCAGAGCAGTTCTTTTGAAAGCTATCTTTGTTAGCCTTGTGAGTTGTCTGTTGACTGCCTAATACCAGTTAAGCTTCAGGAGACAAGATGATACAAAAGAAATAAAGCCAGGGAGAGCAGAGAGAGAAAAAAAGGAGGCAAATGTTGGTCTAAGCAAGAAAATTGAGTTGGTTTTGATTTGTAAATATTAAACATGGGTAAAATGTATGATTTAAAAAGAGTTCTTTTCTGTGTTTGTTATAAAAGATTTTAATCAAATGTATTTGTAGTTACTATAGAAATGAAAACTGAGAAATATACAAGAATGTGAACATAGAAGGAAAACAAAGGTGGAAGAAAATGGCATTTTTTTTAAAGGTAATCAGTTATTTAATTAGGTTCTTAAGATATCTAGAACACTGATTTGTGAGGATAAATTCCATTCATCAGGGCAAACACAGATCACAGGTAGCCCTGGAGCTGAAGAATAGCTTTGATTTTTGGTAAAATTTGTGAGCCCACAGCTTTCTGATCAATCTCATATTTCTCTTTTTGTGTCGAAGAGCTCATCTTCCTGGTGTCTGGGCTTCTGCAGCTGCTTCCTCTTGAAGTAAGCATCAGTAAGATGTTTTGGGATTTTTACATTGCTGATATCAATTTTGGTTGAGGTGGCAATGACAAATTTCCGGTGTGTTCTTTGTAGAGGAACTCAATGGAGGACCAGGGGTCCAGTCACAAGTAACAAACCACTAGCCAGCTGCTTCAGGAAAACCAGCCTCTTGTCCCTGTGGCATCCAGTGAGGATGATCAGAATGGTCCTGGGGGGTAATGCTGGCTCACAGTTTTCTCATGTCCTGACTGTAGGTTTTTGTTTGTTTGTTTGTTTGTTTGTTTGTTTTTGCCATGGCTCAACAGCTTTCTAGGCACATCTTCAGTAGGATAATAACTAGGCATTTTGCAAAGTTTAACTACTAGGGTACTGCTGTTCTTGTCACCACAAACTGGTTTTGTAACAGTTGCAAGAACCTTCTACTTTTTCTTTTCAACCTTGGATTTAGTGGCTGAGTACTTCGTCTTGTACATGGACTTCCTGGAATACATGGCAAATAGGGAATACCTGCCAGTTTCTCTGACAAGGACAGAATTGCAACTTCAATGGGGCTTCCCCTTCTTCGGCTTTTTAGCCTTCAGGTTACCCTTTTTCACTTTGCCACCAGCATCAGCCTTCTTGGCTTCAGGTTTCTTCTCTTTAGCTTCTCAACTTTTTCACCGGCCATCTTGCAAGATAGTAAAGAGCGAAAATGGCATATTTTTTAAAAAGAATCTTTAAAATTATAGTGGTGATGTATACTCATTGGAAAAAAACCTAAATATTTCAGAAAAAAATAAAGAGCATAAAAATTGAAAGCCTTCTTTCTATAACTTGTTCCTATAGTGAGGTTGAGAGGATGAATCTTAAATGCATATTGTTAAGTGAAAAATCCAATCTGTGAAGGCTACATCTGTATGATTCTATTTGTATGACTTTTTGGAAAAGAATAAAGAGATGGTAAACAGTTCCGTGGTTGACAGAAGTTTAGGGAGAGAAGTGGTGGAAGGTTGAATAGGTGAAGTACAGAAAATATATTAGGGTGGTGACATTATTCTGCATGACACTGCAGTGGTGAATACGCAACACTATACTTTTGCCAAAACCCATTGCACTTTATAGCATACAGAGAATGCCTTAATGTCTGCAAATTAAAAACCAACCAGTTAGAGGTTGGGAGATCTCAGAATGGAATGTAGACTATGACAAGAAAAGATCTAAGCATATTAAAAATGTATGTTATTTCACTGAAGGATGTTGGCAGAAAGGCGCTGACAGGTAACTGGAAATGAGTGGTGATTGTATGACTAACAACAAGAGGAACTGCATAAAAGCACTGTGCTTTAGTTGATTAAATAGTTTCTACAGTAGTACACGTTATCATTTTTGAAATCACTATACATGTATAGAGGTAATAAACAATTAAATAGACGGCAGATGAGGCAGCAGGTTTCTTCCTGTTTGAGAGGAAGGTTACAGATAAGCAACAAGGGAAGGCTAGAACAATATGATAACAGGTTAGAATTGGAGTCATCATTATGAACTCATATTTAATATAAATACAGATGGTGATATAGATAAATATTTCTAGATTTGTGTATGTGCACACATATTTTCTTATTCTTTCAGCTGAGCGGGCCTAGAAGCAATGAGGAGCCGTAGCAGTAAGCACAGCTAGTGCCCACATCTTGGTTTCTAAATACCATTCTCTAATAAAAGGGCTCCTTGGAGAAATGGCTGACACTAGAGTTTGGTCGGGATAATGGTCAAAGACGGAATAATTTGAGGAACAAAATAAATAAAGTCATACTGAAGTAAAACCTCGGGTATGAAACACATACTGTGAGTTTATACTTATATAAGTAAATGATCAAATAAATAAATAGGAGATAAGAGGCAATTCTGTCTCATCTGAAAGAATTCTTATGCATAGTGACTTTCTTCCAAAGTATACAGTATAGAAAGTGGAGGTTGGGTGCAGTGGCTCACACCTGTAATCCCAGCACTTTGGGAGGCTGAGGTGGGTGGATCACCTGAGGTCAGGAGTTCAAGACCAGCCTGGCCAACATGGTGAAATCCCATCACTACAAAAAACACAAAAATTAGCCAAGCATGGTGGTGGGTTCCTATAGTCTCAGCTACTTGGGAGGCTGAGGCAGGAGAATCACTTGAACCCAGGAGGAGGAGGTGGCAGTGAGCTGAGATCACACCACTGTGTTCCAGCCTGGGTGACAGAGCAAGGGAAGGAAAGAGAAATAGATAAAGAGAGAGAGAGAGAGAGAGAGGCGAGGGAAAGAGAAAGAAAGAAAGAAAGAAAGAAAAGAAAGAAAGAAAGAAAGAAAGAAAGAAAGAAGAAAGAAAGAAAGAAAGAAAGAAAGAAAGAAAGAAAGAAAGAACAGAAAAGAAAGAAAGAGAGAGAGAGAAAGAAAGAAAGAAAGAAAAAGAAAGAAAGAAAGAAAGAAAGAAAAAGAAAGAAAGAAAGAAAGAAAGAAAGAGAAAGAAAGAAAGAAAGAAAGAAAAAGGAGAAAGAAAGAAAAAAAAGGAAGGGAGGAAGGAAGGGAGGGAAGGAAGAAAGAAAGACATTCGGTGAAAACTAAGAAGATTTCAATGAAATATGGACTTTAGTTTAAAATCATTTATCAGTTTGGTTTGTTAGTTGTGACAAATGTACCATACTAACGTAAGATTTAACCATCGAGGAAAATGGGTATAGAGAATTCTCTGCAGTAGATTTTCAACTTGTCTGTAAATTTCAAATTGTTCTAAAATTTAAAAAAATACTTGAAATATATCTTGGAGTTTGTTTTATGTCAAATATAGATATGGATATATAGATCGGTGGATTTTTTTATGATTTTAAATGAATGCAAAATATTTCATAATACGCATATATGTCATAAATTATCTAGAAATCTAAATCTAAATTTCTCTGTCATGTTCATTTAAAATTTTATTAGTTTTGCGGTATTACTGTTCATGGCCAATGCATATCCTTAAATATACATGAAAGCGTATATGCAATAACTTGTCTATATCTAAATAAAACATAAAACCCGAAGAAGTTTTGCAAAACTCCAGCAGAGAGAGCTGCAGATGGGAAAACAGGGCTCTGCAGATACTGAGATCTTGAAGGCCTTCGTGTTACTTTTATTTTACATACACTTTTCCCCCACAGATTATGGAGACGTGTATCTTGCTGCTCTTGTAAATTATTCCCTGGCCCTGGATTCCAAGAGTAATCTGTGGTTTATTTATGCAATGAAATGCTACCCAGAAGTTAAAAGGAACTGTATTGTATATGTGCATAAATATATAAAATATACATGGATAAATTCATAAACAACTGTATGCATTATTTACAGGTACATACATTTGTAGAAAAAGTGCGTTAAATTTTCATGGGAATGATACACACTAATCTCAGCATAAGGTTTGAGGAAGAAGGAAGAGGAGGAGCAAAAGAACTGTAGGCAAGGCTTTAGCTATGCTATGAAGTTTTCGTTTCTTTTTCTTAAGTGTGCTGCCAGAATGAAATGTGGCAGAATGTGAATACCTGCTTCATCTGAGCAATGGGTGTCTATGTGTGTGTTTTATAAGTCCTATCATTATATTCAATTAAAAAATGGAAAGCCATTCACAATACATGTCAGTCTCTTGTGTTGTTGGCAAACTATTGTGGGATTCTTTTTCCTTCTGATACTTCAAAGATTGGCTTTATGTTGCTTGTTTCTGCACCTGTTTTGCAATTACATTTAACCCTCTCCTCCCTTTTTTTCTCCACATACTCTGTTCTTTTTGAATTGGGTTGTTTCAGTTTAAGGGGGGCCATATTTGAGAATGAAAACTAAGCATACACTTGAATGAAAAAATTGTTCTTTTGAGCATTTGCCAAAATGATGCATGACCTCAATTCTTTTATTTTTCACGTTTTCTAGATAACAGATGGCACTTTAGGGCCATTAACAGGATGTGTGAGAAAAAATTCAGGGCTATATGTAGTGATTCTCTTAAATATTCCCTTTGTTGAGTGGACACTTTAAGTCATCTTAGTTGTGAAGGGAATAAAAGAGAAGCAGCATGTTGTTTTTGTTAGATGCAATCTCCAAAATATAAAATAAGAAAGTAACAGAAAATTTCCTATCTTTGCAAAATTAAACAATCTGAAAACTCAAATCAATTATTCTTAATAAAAAAAACCAAAAATGCTAAGACATAAATAAAAAGAATCTTTTCTGTCTCGAAAGAGAACCTAGACATTTCAGCAAGCCGGTGCAAATTCTTTCAAGCTGTCTAACTCTACCTGTTCGGTACCTCATGATGGAATTGATGTTCCTGGCAATAGTTCTAAGGTCATAAAATATCTTAAATACTTTCTGAATAATGAGAGAAAAAGTTATATCATTTTCAAATCATCTTAGTATTTAGAGATAGTCTATTTGTTTTAAAATACCAACCTCTATAATGTCTAAGAACTTCATAGACTTCAATCTAGCTGAGTTCCAAAGGTTTGTTGAGCTGCTCATTTTTCTGGCTTAGTTATAAATGTTAATTTCCAAGTTTAATTTATAGCACCTAGTTTAATCACAGTAGCAGCCTTCTATTTCTTTTGGTTTGTACTCCCATCTAGAAACCTGGCAAGTAGACGTTCATTAGCTGCTTAGTGCACCCCAACCCACCCACACTAAATCCAAAATTGCAAAGAGAAGCATTGATAACATCTAACAGGAAGTGTGGTGAGCTGCCTCCTGCTGTCCCATTCTTTAGTCCACAGGTTCACTCCTTCCCGATTTATGAAAGCTGATTCCACTAGGCTGACTGGAGGCCAACAGACACGGGCCTGGTTTCCTCCATGCTTTCCAGGGCCGGGACTTAGCAGGAAGGAGCCAGTGGTCTGGTGCACCCGCATTCCTAATCAGGGAGCTTCTCCAAGTAGCTGTCAGGTCCCCTAAGACATAATAGGAAGTTTGTTTCAGTGTTTTCTCAAAAGTAATTATAGACAGCACTACCCTGGAAAAGGGAATTTTAATTACTATCATTGGTTATAATGGTAATTTTAAGAATATCAATTTATTAGGAGGAAAAGTCTCAGCTACTTATTTCCAATATAAAGCTGTAGAAAAGGTTAGTTAAGGATGGGTAAGCCATTAGTGAGAGGGTATTGACAATATTCTGACTTAATACTCTAAGTCACTGCTATCCCAAGTGGCAGTCTATGAATTGTTTGAAATGGGTTTTCAATAAGTTAAATGCAGAAATTGAGAGAAATCACTTGAAACTTACATAGCAGTGTGACATTGTGGTGATGTCATGTGCAGGCATGTGATAATTTTCTACTAATTATTTTTTGTTACATTTACAAATGATTTAGAACACAAGAATAGAAAATGTTAATGGGTCTCATAGCTTGAGAAACACATTTTAGCAGGTGATAAACTTGTTAGTAAATCTATTTTCATCACAAAATGTGTAATTTTGATTTTCTCTGACACAAATTTATACTAGTACTATTGCGTTTGTAATCAATGACTTTAATCACTTTTAAATTTACAAATAGAATAACAAGAAAGTAACAAAAAGGAATTTTCCTGAGATTCTTTGGTAAGAATTCAAGAAAGACAAGTGTGGAAGAAGATGAAAGAGGATATGTGTTCACATGTTGTAAATGGTGAGAGACGGTAGGGCGCAGGACTGGGCTGCGGGTAGAATCTCTGATGAACAAGGTGGTGGTGGGGATATGTGACTCATGTTTTCTGGTTCCAGCAACCTGGAAAACTTCTAGGTTGTACCTGAAATGAGGTAAGAAGAGAGAAAATGAGGCAAGATATAATTATTCATTTTAATATATTAGCTGGTTACAAATCCAGACACTCAATAATGTAGAAATAGCACTGCTCCGTCTCCAATGGAAAATTTTTAGACATATGAAAAAGCAAGAGAAAATTTAAGCAGTGAAAATTGAACTACAAGTAAAACCTCTTTAAAACAGCTTTTTAAAATATTTTCAAGATTAAAGAAAATGGGCATAATAAGAACAGAAATGGAATTTATAAAAGAGAACTGATGGACAAAAAGAACAAATAAAACTGAGGAGCTACAAAAAATACCATAACTGAAATAAAAAATCTACTGAATGAGCTTAAGAGCAAATTAAATACCACAGAAGAAAAGGTAGATGAACTTGAAGATAGGATGATAAATCCTACCCAAATCGAAGCACAAGAAGAAAAGAAATTGAGGAAGAAAAAATACCAAACCACATAACCTATAACACAGCTTCAAGAGGTTTAACACAAGTGTAATTGGAAAAAAGATGTGAACATAGACAAATATATATTAAGAAATAACATTCAAATGATTCCCAAGTTTGATGAAAAATATAAATCCCCGGGCCCAAGAAGTTTAACAAACTCCAATCTAAACAAACAAAAAAGAAAGTCTGACAAAAGCACAATATAATTAAAATTTTGAATATCAGTGAAAGAAAAAGTGTTTAAAACAGCCAAATAAAGAGACACATTATGTTCAAGGGAACAGTGGTAAGAATTATCACACTCTTCTCACCAGAAATGGATGCCAGTCAAAAAGCAATAGGATAACATTATTAAAGTTGCTTCTCAAAGGGAAAAAAAAAAACTATGAATCTGTAATTCTGTATCTGAGGATGTAGGTAGAAGAAGTGAAGGTCAAATAAAGATATCATTAGACAAGAAAGACAGAGAATTTTGTACCAGCAGACCTGCACTACACAAATGTTAAAGGATGCTCTTCAGACTTAAGGAAAATTATTTCGGGTAGAAACTTAGCTGTACAAATTAAGAGCTGTTGAAATGAGATTCACCTTTCCTCTACCTCTGTTGAAGTTTTATGAAGGTGATATGTCTTCACATCAGAAGCTTCAGCAGTTTCTTGTGACCATCAGAGAACAAGCACGAAGATGGACACTGACGATGCACTGAGACCAACATTGAGAAAATACTTGTGTGACTGTGTACTGAATTACTAACCTGGAACTGCTCATCTTTAGACTTTTTGTTAAGTGACATGTTAACCATTGATAGAGCGGTCAGTATTAAAATCTGATCAAAGAAACAGGCAGTTTCACATCCTTCATAGCTCTTTGGAGTACACTGGTAATGCTTACATCCTCAGCATTATTCTTTGGTTAGTAACTGAAATCTAAAATCTTTCATTCTTTTTTATTTTTAAATAGTCATTTATTAAAATAATGAAAGAGAAAATTTATATTTTAAGAATTGGTTCTACTTAACATTTTTAAAGATTGTATTTTTATCCAAAAAACAATCTGCCATTTATAAATATTTAACTGTATGTCATACAAATGCCTCCAGTTTTATCCAAATCCACTGTTAAATTCCCATGTAATTATTCCAGTAGAAATCACTATACCTTTTTTATTATTAATTTCATTAGCTCTTTACTGGAAAGAGTCTACATGTGCTTAAATGCAGTTCTCAGAGTTTTTGTTATGAGGATTAAACAGAACATTTCCATACTATTTTTGGGGAGATGTATATACTTACTAAGTTAAAGAGTAACAGAAAATTATTAGCCACTAACAACATAGATTTTTTAAGATCGCCATTAGACTTACTTTAAGGCATGCTTTTCAATGATTTCAATAACATTGTCTTTTTATTCCTATTTCCATTAAAATGAGGCCAATAATTCAGTTACATATTCTAACTGAAAATGGGACTATGAAATAAATGATAGCCCTTTTCTCTAGTCTTTAACAACAGGAGAATAGTTAAAAAAAAGTGACGCATTGACGTAAAGCAAGATGATTGGGAGACACCCATGAGGCTACTCTGAACAAATATTTTGAGATTAATATGCACATAGAATAATGTATGTAAATGAAAATTCCAAACATATATGTTATTTACTGTCCTCCATCAAACTCATTGAGTAAAATAAGGAGTACAGATGAGCTAGAATTTTCAGTAATTTAGCTAATTCTCAGTATTTAGTCCTTATTCTTTCCATTCCTTTTCTGTTACATTCCTGTGTTACTGTTGATTCTCTGTTTTCAAATCAACACAAATGGCTACTCAAGGCTTTCTCTGTGCAAGCATTTATCTAGAGTAAATCACTTTGATACCTCCCTGCCAAGAATTCCCAGGAAAATATTGGGTATACACAAGAGTATATTCAAGACATATTCAAGGGTACAGATAGAGTTTGTTCAGTTTCATTCACCTGCCGTGAAATGGGCTACAAATTAGCTTCTCATTATTTTCTTGTGTAAACCACCTTCCCCTCAATTCCTTTTAAAGTCATGCTGAATTCAACATCATTGAAGGTCAACATGGAGTAGTAATCAAAGTATTTCAAGAAATTTATTATATCTAATCTAATAGTATTTTGGCAGAACGGAGATGGCAAGGAACGTGAACTATGACTACTTCTTAAAGGGTATACCTTGTGATTTCTACCTCCTTGTTGATGTTCCAGAATCTATTTAGTCTATTTATTTGTATGTTTTCCAAGGGACAGAGACACAACTCAAAAAAATAAGAAAAGCATTATATACTTTACTGAGCTTGTGTTGTGATCAGAACAGGCTATGAAGGAAAACATTTAAGTCAGGTAATAAACTTCATAGGAACATTGTAAAGTCCTACTATTTTGAAGAATGTTTTTGTCTTGTTCAATCTTAAAACATGAAAAAATAAAACGCAGCCATGGAAGAACTTTAGAATGTCATAATCAAATTGTCTTACACTGTGTAAAACTATGGTGTGTAAGTTTTTTATGAACAAGATAGATTGTGCCTTATAAATTTTTTACACTCTGCCTTTTTCTATGCTAGTGCCCTGTATCTAGCCTTCATAAGTGGATACTTTGGTATCATTTCATTGGCCTTATATTTAATATTCAGAAAGTTGTGTGTAAATGTTTAGATTATGACTGTAATGTACCACCAGAAGACTGTTCTCCTTCTTCGTTTGTTCCTCAATAAGAAATCTAGTGACCCAGTCGCTTACAATCCAAAACAATTGTAAATAGAATATCGTCAGACTCCATTTCTGTAATTCTAAGTTGACATGTCATGAAAAGCATTTCAAAAGTCGCATGCCTATCATTTCTAATCTTCACATCGTCTCTCTCAGATACATTATTTACCTCACACCTCTCAAAAGCATAAAATAACAACAGTTGGCAAGGCTATAGGAAAACTGGAGGCTTTGTGCACTGCTGGTGAGAATGTAAAATGGTGCAGCACCTATGGAAAATGGTATACCAGTTCCTCAAACAATATCAGCAGTTCCTCCGTTAAAAATAGAATGACCATATGATCCAACAATTTCACTTATGACTATATAGCAAAAAGAATTGAAAACACAGTCTTGAAGAGCTATTTGTATACCCATGTTCATAACAGTGTTATACACAACAGTCAGAAGATGAAAGTGACCACCAACAGATGAATAAACAAATGGGGTATATACATAAGGTGTAATGTATATATGTATGTATATGTATATACAGTGTATACATAATGGACTATTATTCAGCCTTAACGTGGAAGGAAATTCTGACACATGCTACAACATGAATGAAGTTTGAGGCCATAATGCTAATGTAAAGTAAGATAGTCCCAAAAGACAAATATTGGATGGTTCCATTAATGCAAGGTGACAGGTAGTCAAATTCATAAATATAGGAAGTACAATGGTGGTCTCCAGAGTCTGGGAGGAGAAGGGAATAGGAAGTTTTAATTTGATGTGTACAGAATTTTAGTTTTGGAAGATGAAAAAGTTCTGAGATTGGTTGCACAACAATATGAGTGAAATTAATATCGCTGAACTATGTTCTTAAAAATGTTTAAAATGAGCCAGTGCGTTCTCTCATGCCTGTAATCCCAGCACTTTGGGATGCCAAGCAAGTGAATCATAAGGTCAGGAGATTGAGACCAACCTGGCCAACATGGTGAAACCTCATCTTTACACAAAATTAGCTGGGCGTGGTGGCAGGTGCCTGTAATGCCAGCTATTTGGGAGCCTGAGGCAGAAGAATCGCTTGCACTTGGGAGGTGGAGGTTGCAGTGAGCCGAGATTCTGCCACTACACTCCAGCCTGGACTACAGAGTGAGACTCCATCTCAAAAAAAAAAAAAAAAAGTTTAAAATGATCAATTTTATGTTATGTGTAGTTTGCCTCAAATTAACATTTTTTAAAGTGTGCTGTTATTTTCAGTATTACGTATTTATTAGTACAGACAGAGCAGATGTGGTCTGGAGTGCACCTGAAAACAGGTGGAGGTTTTATAAATCTGCCAACATGTGTGAGCAGAAACAAGTGCCCTGCCAATTCATAATCACCACATGTTGTCAGATGTTACGAGCGCTTTGGAGGCAGAGAAAAAAATGCAAATAAGTGCTCCATGAGGAGTGGAGGAACATTTATAGAGTCCATGGAGACCCCCAGAGCTCAAAGAATCAGCCTTTCGCCAGGCCCCAGGCGGAAGAGTCAGCACAGTGCTGCGATGAGCGACACTTCCTGTTGCCGCGATGTCCTCTTTCATCACAAAGCATGGAATGAATCCTTTTTAAACTTTTATTATAGTTTCAGGGGTACACGTGGAGGTTTGTTATACAGATAAATTGCGTGTTGCAGGGGTTTGGTGTACAGATTATTTCACCAACTGGATGATGAGCATAGTACCTGATGAGTAGTTTTCCATCCTCACTGTCCTACCCTGAAGTGGGCCCTGGTGTCCTGTTATTCCCTTTTTTGTGTCCTTGTGTTCTCAACGTTTAACTCCATTTTTACATGAGAACAACAAAGCACGGAATTAATTTTTATGCATAATAATCTGAGTAAAGCGCAGTTGAAGGATCTTGGAGTCATCCAGGCTTGCTTCATATTTTATTCCTATTGGATATTTGAGTCTCAGTGTTTCTTCATTATAAACCTGGATTCCCAGTTTAAAAACACTAGTGTTATTTCTGAACCATATACATTTGCTTATTGCTTTATTCAGAAGGTAAAGTTCAAAATCCTTGTTAATAGCCAGTGGAGAACAAAAATAACTACCTGCTATGTGTGACCTAAGATATACTTTAGGTAATTAAAGTGTATTTTTGTTGCCTTTGTTACTCTTATTCTGTGTTCTTATTTCCTAAACTGGAGCACTAAAATCATGGATGTTGAGATTCAAGCAGCGGTGATTTTTCTCTGAAAATTCCAGAATTTGCTTGTGTATCTACAGTTTCTTACCTCTCTTTCTTTTTTAAAAGTAGGAACTTTGCCATCCTTTAATCTCTACTTCTACCATAACAGTGATCACATACTTATTCTTAGTGTATTTAATTTAATTTAAAAAGCTTACCTTTAACTTTGAGAGGCTAAGGCAGGTGGATCACGAGGTCAGGAGATGGAGACCATCCTGGCCAACAGGATGTAATTTTGAATACAAAAATTCAAAAATTAGCTGGGCAAGATAGTGCATGCCTGTAATCTTAGCTGCTCGGGAGGCAGGACACTGAGGCAGGAGAATCACTTGAATCCAAGGTTGCAGTGAGCACCACCTTACTCCAGCCTGGCGACAGAGCAGGACTACATCCAAAAAACGAAAGCTTACCTTTAAAGCCTTCCATACCCTAAGCCATAAAGGCAAGATGAAAAGACATACATCCTTTTTGGAAGGCATTAAAATCAAAGCCTGTCCTATCCCCTGGATCTTCATTGCCAAAGAGTGGGTAAAGCACACCTGGTACAAACACTTCTAATTCTTGTTTTGGTGACTCCAGAAACAAGCATGTAAACTAACAATAGCAGAAATTCAAATTATGACTGCGAATATCATTGTTGTGAAGGCATAGGGAAAATTGATTCTAAGAAGGAGAAATAGTAGACATTTCCTGGAGATGGTGACTTTGGAGCTAGATCTTGATGATGCCAAGGATGTTCACAACCAGCAACAGCAAGAGATAGGAGGAGAAATGTGAATGAAGTGTGCTGGGAAACGGCTTCAGGGTACTGGCTAACATTAACTATAAGGAATATTGGGTTTGAAGGAAAGAATGAAGAAGAACCAATACTTACAGCAAAACTTAATTATCATAAATTAGCGTGAAGGTTCAGATGATAGGCTGTGGATGTAACATAATTATGCATCCTGAACAGCTGGTATCCTGTGTGACCCCTGCAATATTTTGGAATGATTGAGGATATCTGGAAGGAATACAGTGATTATGGGATTGCAGTTGGAGAATGATTAAGGATATTTGGAAGAATACGGTGATATGCATATATTATGGGATTGCGGTTGGAGTTGGGGCTGGGAGGTATCAGAGTCTATGAAGCTCTGCCTGTCCAATTCCTTGGATCTTCATTGCCAAAAAGTGAGTAAAGCTCACTTGGTACATACACTTCTAATTCTTCATTTGATGACTCCACAAAAGTCATAGCTACTGAAAAGCCTCCTAGTAAAATGAGTAATAGCAACACTAAATGGACTGAAATTTTATGGAAAACCCCAAATAGTCCAGCATAGCCAAGATTTTTGTCTGGGAGAAAAGGAGACTAGGTTGCTGAAGACCTCAGGGATGCATTTCTGGGAGTCAGGATTTTTCTCCAGGAAGTGGGACAATAGGAAGCAGGAAGAGCAGGATGGGTCGGAGAACCTGAGCTTTCCCAAGGAATCTCTGGAAGCCGTCACAATGTGGAGGGAAGAGAAATTAGAGGTAGGGAGATTGCCCTTGGCATAATAAGTGTCCAAGAAGAGAAGTGAGGATATCTTACGGACAGGAATGCTGGCAATGAAACAGACAGCAGTGCAGACAGACCAAGTACCAAATTAGGAGTGTGGGCCCCAAGTGTCTGATGTGTCTCTACTGGGAACTGATAATCACTTGGGGACCTATCTTCAGCTATCTTTTGCGAAATAGAATCTGTGAGTTCTTAAGTATTTGGCATAAGATCTTCTAAAAACTGTCCTTTCTTTTTCATATACTTGCATGCTGACCCCACCCATCAACGTTATTAGATTTTATTAGAAAGTGAAAGCTCAAAGACATCGAGTAACTTACCAAATTCATTCGTATACATTATCAATAGAACCGGGCCTAGAATCAAAGATAAACAAAAGATATTTGAATGCATGGAAGAGAAAAGCTTCATCTTTCTCTTTTTATTTCCAAATAAGCAGTAACATTGGGATATGCTGCTCTGTAATTGTGTCATCATATGCTTCTGAAGCAAAGAGATATTTCTATGGAGATATTTAAAACAGTCAGGAGGAGTACCCATCCCCGCCACCCACTGAAAGAGAATGTTTCTGTGACACCTTGCTCTGCCCAAGCATACCATAGCCTTAGTGTAGACAGAGTAGTTCCTGGAGAGCAGGTGCAATGCTGTCACTTTTCTTTGTACTCTGAGTAGCAAGATGCAATCCTGGGAAACAAAGTTTGAATAAATTAAATAATTGTTGAATACTGTGTAGTAACCTAGAATTGCAGTGCCAGAAAGGATGTGAACTTCAAGTACAAATTTCTCATCTTGCATATGAATTATTTCGATAGTATCTAGTTTCTTTTTTTTTTTTTTAAGAAAAAAAGAGACACATCTTTGGTTTTATAGTATTTGCATAGCTCTATTTTTTAAAAAAGTTCTTGTAGGAGACAACAATATGCCTTTCGTCAGCTTCTACTTATTTTTTTTAGGTCTGTACACTGCTAGTACAGAATCTAAGTCTGATTCTTCAGTATTAGCATGAGAATGTGCAAAATCAGTTTGGAATTAGTTATGATATCAGTAGTAAGCTGTGAAATGTCCATGTGATATGAAGTCTTTCAGAGGCATTTAGTTTGCTTTACAAGCAGCTGCAGGAAATTACAATTAAATTTCTGTAAGGGACAAAACAATTATTTTTAAACTGAGAGTTGATGAGGTTAGTTCTAGCATATATGCCAGGTGTGGAACAAGGAGAAGGACTCAGTAGCTGGAAGAGCTGCCACTTAGATTCACCCAAGGGAATATCTAACTTGTCTGATTTTACATCACATAGCTTTCAGTTCTGTGTACTTTATACAAGAAATTTACATGTTAATCTAGGGCTATAATAAAACACTTTCAGAAAGCTCTACCATTCTAAGTGGGACATAACATATTTCACTCAGGAAATTTTTATTTTGAATGCTAACTCAAAAAAAAAATCTGCCTGAGACTTAAGGAAAAAAAGATTTCATAAGAGCAAGTTAGTATAACTTATTTGTTTCTGATAAAACTGAAGAAAGTTTCATTTCTGTTGAGCTTACTTTAAAACCTGTTCGTCAATGCACTAACATTGTACTTGCACTGTGATAGAAAACAGCATTTGCACTGACAGATTTTACAAGTGAAGGACATGTTGCCTTTAAAGATTCTATAACTGAAGAATGTAAGATAAAAATTAAAGGAAATTCACATATAAAAGATGGAAACAGGCTGAGCGCAATGGTGCACAACTGTAATCCCTGCACTTTTGGAGGCTAAGGTGGGAGGATCACTTGAGCTCAGGAGTTCGAGACCAGCCTGAGCAACATAAAGAGACCTTGTCTCTACAAGTAATTTTTAAAAACAATAGTTGGATACGGTGGTATGTCCTTGTGCTAGCAGTGACTTGGGAGACCGAGGTGGGAGGGTCATGTGAGCCCAGGCAGTTGCGGCTGCAGTAGGCTGTGATCATGCCTCTGCACTCCAGCATGGGTGACAGAGCGAGACCCCATCTCAAAAATAAAAAATAAAACACAGATGCAAACAGTAGAAAGGTATGAAACTCACTTAACCTATAACATTTTTGTGCATTTAGCAGAGTTTTTTCTCAGAAAAATTGCCCATCAAAATGAATTTCTAAATGAGTCATATTTTACACCATTTTCCATTATATAATCAGACACATTCTGATTGTATAGTAGAAATCAGCATAAAATAAACCATTTCAAAATGTAACAAGACCCGAAGTCATATTTCAAAACAATGATTAATTACTATGCTTTGAAAAAATCAAATTGCCTGTAAATGAAAGTTGACAGAAATATATCTTACAGAAATTTTACTGTCTAATATTTGACTTTTATGGCTAAACTGTAGAACTATCTCCAGTTTCAATATTTGCCCAATAATGCCAACACCAGCTGCGTAGCTAATGCTGAACCCAGCCAAAAGCAAAATATTTGCTCATTTAGCTAGACCTAGTTACCACATACTTGGCAGTTCTATAATGCAGGGTTTTGATAGCGCTGATTAATAATGAAAAATAAATTTCTAATATATGTGCAAGAATTTAGTATTAGCTGGATTTCTAAACTGATGCAAAGAACATCTGGTTAATGTTGATGTCAATTTTATATAGACATATATGATTTCAGAATGTATATATTATATGCATATTACACATACATGTCTACAAATATTCTCTAAAGATGTAGTCACATATACAGAAGCATAATATAAATATCTGCAATAGAATGGATCAACCTAGGAATAGCTCACAAATGTATCAAAAACAAGGTACTTTTACTCAATGTTGAGACATACAGCTTATTGCATCTTTGAATCATTTTTCTTTGTTTTTTAACAGGTTGTTTGGTATCAAGTCAGTAATTCAAACAGACTGTTCCAGTACTTGGAAGATCATAGTAAACCCGGACCTGTCATGGTATCACCATGCCAACCCTATCCTGCTGCTGGTGATGTACTACACACTGGCCACACTGATCCGCATCTGGTTGCAAGAGCCCCTTGTAAGGATGAAAATGTTTTCATGATCTTGTCTGCAAAGTAACCTAGAATCTCCAGATGAAATGATTCACTCCCGTTCTTTACTGACTAATCAATACTGTATTCCAACACCACTCTAGTGTTCTGGGTATAATGTTTTAATTCTACAAAGAGTATTAGGTGAATATGAACACTACTAGATCAAGGACTAGCTTCCCTTTACTAACTAATACCACAACGTGCTGCTAAGAATGGCAGATGGTGAGGAGAATGGAAGACTCATTTTTGCTGATCACTTACTGTAATATGCCAGGTGGTTGTCATACATTATCTCATTTAATACACTAAATAACACTAAAAAACTCTGATCAATAGAATAGGCATTATACTCATTTACAGATGAGGAAAATGAGGTTAGAGATGGCAGTTTTTCTAAAATCACACATTTACTGGATGGTATAAATCAGATTCAAACCCATATTTGAGAGCAAGGCTTGATTCTTAGAGACACACACCCCTGCTGTCAAGCGGACTGGTGTTTCCCAAATCTCCTCCAGCCCTTAGCCTGTGAAGATGTGGGAGTGACAGCCCAGCTCTTGGTGGTGCCTGTTGCCTCCTGAATATCCCATTGCGAGGAATGGAGATTCGGATATTCCTTCCAGCACAATTGAGGGTGTTTATTTCCTATGGGAATGTGAACAAGGACACAGCATTTCTGAGGGGGGGACTGAAGCCTAGGTGGCTTCTTTTCTCTCTTTTCTCCTTCAGTGACAGAAAACGTCAGCCTGCTTTTCTTTCTCCTAAATGACTGTCAGGAGCCCAGCTGTGAGGTAGCTTACTGACACACGAAAGAGACAAGCTGTGCAGACAGGGTCATCACACCTTTTCATGCCCCACCTGCGGGAAGCCCCATAGCTGGGGACAGTTCTCTTTAGCACAGCCCAGCCTGAGTCTCTGCATTCCAGTCCCGCCTCCTCCAAATTGCTATCCCCACATGCTAATCAGTAAGTCACTCAATGAGTATTTATGGAAGGCCAACTGTGCCTGACACTAACCTAGGAGCTGGCATAGAGCAAAGAACTCGGTAGGCAGGGCCCCAATAAGAGAGCTGTGCATTCTAAAAGAGAAAAATTGATCCAAAAAAGCAAACAGCATGTGAATCAGATAGTGACTGTAAAACGGCAGGAGGTGTCCCTCCGGTCATCCCTGGCAGAGGTGCCACCTGCGGAAAGGAGGATGGTGCTATCTTCCTTCTGCATGGCACCCCCTCCCCATTGCAGGGGCTAACAGCCATCTGTGGGATGAGGGCCGCAGAGGCCATCCTTGTTAGCAGGGTTCTCATGGATCATCTTTCTTTCAGGCCACTGATGACAGTTGTATAGTAACAAAATGCTTCATGGGTGGTGAGGAATCCCAGTCATCTTGTGTCATATTTTTCTTCCATTTTCTTCTACAATTTGACTATATCAGTAAAATTGTTAAAATTGTGTCCAATTCCTTCACAAACATGCATATGAATATGTATATATTCACAAATAAAAACATGTACCTAAAAATTAAATGTATGTGTATATATATATATATTTATGTATATAAATACTGGAGTGCAATGTATATAAAGACTGGAGTGCAATGGCACTATTTTGGCTCACTGCAACCTCTGCCTCCCAGATTCCAGTGATACTCCTGTCTTAGCCTCCTGAGTAGCTGGGATTACAGGTGCCCAACACCACGCCTAGCTAAATTTTTTTTGTATTTTTAGCAGAGATGGGGTTTCACTATGTTGGCCAGGCTGGTCTCAAACTCCTGAGCTCAGGTGCTCCACTCACCTTGGCCTCCCAAAGTGCTGGGATTACAGGTGTGAACCACCGCGGTGGGAACTATTTCTGAACAATGTCTTACACATTATGGAAATTTACTTTAAGGCTTTCTGGTTATTAAGATTTCCCAGTCCCTTTGCTTTCTCTGGGGTATCCCATGTCATCTCTCAGATAATGCAGTAGCTTAATGAGGGCTCTGTTATAACCATTAGGTCCGTGCAGTATTCTGCTTCCACTGCCATGTGCTGTCTGGCGAGCAAAGGCAGACAGAGAGAGAGAGAGCCAGAAAGACCATCCAGGCTATAGGCCACACAGCAATAGCGATATTACAAATCACAAGGTCTGCAGGGCTATGTGGAGAAAGGGGCTTAACACTATCATCAACATGTCAGGTGGGCTGTTTTTTAAATGGGCTGGGACAGAAGGCCCGTTGCATTGAGGCAATGAGAAAAAGAAGCTGATTATATCATAGTTCCAGATGACCTGGTGCATTTAATGAAAAATGCCAGCCACCAAATGTAAGTGCTGAGATAGACATCTGTGAAACATATTCGAAAAGGAGAGCAAGAGAAGTCAGTGTCAAGACTTCAGTGTAACATATGGCCCCGCCTGGCAAGTTTAACGCCCCACCCACAGAGTTAGGGTGCCCCACTTAGAAATCCTCCCCTGCTGCACTGGGACCCAGGAGTTGGGCAGCGAGACTAAGTCCACACCACTCCAGTATCAGCGACGCGTGACTGTCCTTTTTACTAGGACGCTTTTGTTGGGAAAACATGCTAAGGCACTGAAGTGCTTTTGTTCCTTGTATTCCTCTCTATCACCTCTCCTAGATCAGTTGTCTAATTTAGGCAAATGTCTCATGTGCATTAGATATGCTCTTGCTTAGTACGGTGTGAGCTCTAGATAATCTGCCTTTAATACATTCAGTCTTAACTGAAGATTGCCAGTGGCTGGCTTACACGGGCAACTGCACACCTTTGTGAAAGCTCTTACTCTAAGAACCCTGTGTGTAGCTGCTTCTGAGTGCAGTTGAGAACACACATGGAAAAGCTGTGGATATTTAACACTGGAGTATATTCTGTAATGAATGGGGCTTAGTAGAATCAGGGGACATTTAATATTGATGTGCTTATCAATTACAGGGTAGCATTTTTGTCATTTTTGAAAGTGTCTTGATAAAATCCTGCATTCTGTAAATACTCACTTTGAAAAATCATCATATTGAGCCAAAATGAAAAGCTCTCTCTTGGCCACTTAGGCTGCCTAGGGAACTGCCTCAGGAAGCTAGGCCAATACTGTTTCTGTGTTTCAGGTGCAGGATGAGAGGACCAAAGAGGAGGACAGAGTCCTGGCTTGTAGCCCCATCCAAATAACGGCGGAGAGAAGGCGGAGCCTGTGGTATGCAACCCACTACCCCACTGATGAGAGAAAAGTAAGCCATGATGAAAGGGATTTCCATTCCCTAATTTTTCTATTTTTATATTTTACTGTTGAATATAGCCTTATACTATCACACATATAATATCATATTCAGGTTCCTGGTACTTTATAGAAACAGTTTGATTTAGGAGGGTTAGTACCAGAGAGAGAAAACTATTTCCAAAGGAAATAACCAGGTCCCGTCAAAAGCATCATTTTATATTTCCATGCTTTCTACTGAAATCTCTTAACCTTAAAAAGAGCTTTCCTAATTTAAAAAATTGTAATTAAAACAAATAAAAACAGCAAAGCAATCTGTTAGCACTGGAGGGTAAAAATTTCAATGCTGAACTATATTGCAGAAAATAATTTTACTCTGTCGGGTAGGTGGCCACCGTGGGAACTCAGTGACCACTTAGAGAAGACCCAAATGGGAATGTGACTGAGGATCTCTCACTAGTTTGAGGCAACTGAGTGTACTGACAAGGAAAAGTGGGTCACAATTGGATAATTCAGATAACTCATATAGTACACATAATAAAGAATATGTAATTCATATAAACTTTTGATCATGTATTGGCCATTTTGGACTGAACTCGGTCAGTGCTGTATTGACTTGTGAAAATGGCCTGTTTACAAGGTTGTAAACACAAATACTCTTAGAATTTTTGGATGGGGTCGGCATTTTGCTTTCCAGCATGTTCTAGAATTGAGGAGCGGGTTCTCTGATGGTTTTTATGGCCGTGAGTTTCTCTAAGACGCACAGCCCTACTCTCAGCACGGCTACCCTGTGTTGAGCAAGGGGACAGTAGTGAGTGAGCTGTCTTAGGGGGACAGCACTGTGGGGCAGAAGTGGCACCCTAAGGCATCTGGGGATTTCCCAGATGTTTCCTCTATTGCACTTCACCAGGTTTCAGGTTATCTTACGCATTCCACTAAATGATGAGGAAAGCCCAACTTTTTTTAAAGTGAGGCCTGTGGATCTGTGGGGGTCCTGAGACCTTTGCAGGGATTCTTAGGCTCAAAACTATTTCTGTACTAATACTTAAGATCTTTGCTTTGATGATATCAAAGCAGCGGTGGGTAAAACTACGGGCTTCTGGCACGAACCAAGGCCAGGGCACCAAAGTGCAGAGCAGTGATTGCAGATCGAGTCCTTCACTGACACGCTCTGGAGGAAAACAAAAGAAAAAGGCTAGTTTCACATAAGAAAGTTGTGATGAACCAGAAGACTTATTACTTTTCTTAAATCTCCACCTTGACATGCTTGTCTTTTTGATATTCTGTGTGACAAAATGAGAAGTCTGCCTAACATGCCTTATATGAAGTGTGACAACTGTCCGTATGAGAAGTGCAGACCTACTCACTGAAAGCATTAGCTAAACTCACTGTGTTTCCGCAGCAGACTTTTACCTGAAAGAACAGCTCGTGGACTAGCATGGCTATTCTATTTGAGTTGGGCATTTGGCAGACAACTGCTTGAAAATAAATGAAGTGAGCTCATCACTTTGAGGCAAACAACTGACAGTAATTGTTATCGGTGATAAAATTTAAGCATTTGAGTAAAAATTTGAATTTTGTAAAACACATCTAATGAAGGCTTAAAAACTTTCCAGTATTTGAGGACTTTTCTGATGAGACCGGGGTGATATTGACAAATGTGCTTTTTATGCATAGCATACTGAAACATGTCAGTATTTGGTAAAGTCAATACCTGTAACTCACTGAAACAGCAGTTTCCAAATCAGCACCACCTGATATGACAGCGTGTGGGTAAATAATCCAGTTGGGGTGCATGATACGCCAGTGGCACAATCTTGGCTCACTGCAACCTCCACCTCCCAGGTTCAAGCAATTCTCCTAAATCAGCCTCCTGAGTAGCTGCGACTACAGGCACGTGCCACCATACCTGGCTAATTTTTTTGAGTTTTTAGTAGAGAGGGTTTTGTCATGTTTCCCAGGTTGGTCTCGAACTCCTGAGCTCAGGCAGTCTGCCCGCTTCAACCTCCCAAAGTGCTAGGATTACAGGCATGAGCCACCGCATCCAGCCCTAAAATACTCATTTTTGACCCAACTGCATATTTATATGAAGCCAAATTTTCTTTATCTACTTCAACTGGAACACCGCATCACAGCAGATTGAATGCAGAAACAGATATGAAAATCCATTTGTCTTTTATTAAACTAGACATTAAATAGATATGCAAAATTGTAAAACAATGATACTCTCTTCACTATATGTTTTTTTTAAAAAAATAGCTATTTAAATAACTTATTTATATTAACACATAATGGGTTTTTTAATTTTTTAATCAATAAATATATAAGTAAATAAATATTTTAAGAATACCTTGTATAATTTCTAGTATGGCAGATATTGACAGATAGACACACATAAATACAGTCTCTTTGGAGCCATCAGTGATTTTTAAGAATGCAAATGAGTCTTGACCTAAAAATGTGATAGAACCACTTGCTATGCTAATTATTATTTGGGGGAAACGGAAATCGCCTGGTAATAATGTATTAATAGTTAAAAAGTAGAGTCATATAATAATCATTTTGTTGTAGACAGTACACAAATCTTAATCTCAAACCACATTACAAATCAATTTTTCTTTCTTATGAAAATTCTATTTCTTGAAACGTAAATACATTCAGAATTCTGCAGATGTCTCAAAGGAGTGTAAAACTAAGCAGCTTATTCTTGTAAAACATCACCCTTGAAAAACCTGGTAACATTTATAGACGTGTGGTTGCTTATCTGTTGTTATAACTAAACATTAACATCAGGAGCTGTGAAATAGTTGTCCTAAACAGCAGCATCCAGTTCAATTATTTGTCCCTTTATATTTTGCATGGCAATTTTAATATACTAGCATCCAACAAGTTAAAGAGAATGGGTGTGTGCACAGTAAAACTTTATAGATACATAAACAGCAAAATGCTTTTAGCTTCCTTAACTAACGTGCTTCCCTGCATTGCTTTTTGCAGCTTTTGTCCATGACCCAGGATGACTACAAGCCATCTGATGTTAGTATACCCTTAGAATTATCATTTATGCATGTGTAAGTGATATAAAAGTGCCAGAAATGGAAGTCGCTCCTTTAAGTCCATTTTAATGATCTATAAAATTTCCATAAGCTTTTCCATTTTTTGGCATAAATTATATCTGGTAGATTGCTGTTAGAATGAGATTGAGTATAATCATACAAAATATATTTAACTTTTAACAAGCTTTGTGGGCTTTTTAAAAAGCATTTTGTTCTGTAGCTATGCTTATTACATAAATGGGAAGTTTCTCATGTCCCTGGGCGCACATACACATACGTATAGGTGGGTGTCATGTTTATCTCAAAAATTGTAAAGTCAAAGAGACAGAAGGAGGAAACAGGCAATTGCCCTTAGTGGTGTAGTAAGAACATTGCAACCTCCAGTCAGCCAGAGATCCCCAGAAGGTGACCTCTCAGCTAAGATCCAAGGATGTTTGCCTTAGTCAGGCGCAGAGCCACATAGGGCATAAGGCAGGACAGTGCTGGACCATGGCCCAGGAAAGGTCTAGAATCCCATATAGCTGGAGGGATGGCTGAGAGGTGGACAGTAGCAAAGACTGAGGCTGGAAAGATCAGAACAAATCTTGAAGGCCTCCTTCAGCCTTTCACAAGAGTTTGCTCTTCATACTGAGGACGGCGGGTACATAGCATGGTTTATGGCAAAGTGCAACAAAATCAGATGCATATTTTCCTGCGATCACTCTGTGGAGACTAGAATTGGAGAGGGAATGTAAAAGATTCCTCTTACTAAAATAATTTGGACAATTGGCTAAGTTATTTAGCTTGCAATCGACTCCTCACTGTTTGATTAGGGTGGAAGAAGGGAGGTGGGGGTATGCCTACATTGAAAACCCAGACCTGCTGTGACAGGTGTCCCTTTCCCTGCACTCCCGGCAGGGCCTGCTGGTGACTGTGAATGGCAACCCTGTGGATTACCACACCATCCACCCCACCCTACCCATGGAGAATAGCCCCGGCAAAGCCAACCTCTATTCCACCCCTCAGTACCGTTGGGAGCCCTCTGATGAATCCTCAGGTAGGAGCCAGCCCTGGGGGCACATGCTGTACTCAGGGTTGTACTTATCCCGCATTTAGAAGCTTGGCCTTTCTCTATCTTGTTGTTGCTGTTGTTGTTGCTTATTTGATTTTTGTTTTAAAACAGAGGTGTTATCTTTCATGTCAGTATCATTAAGCTCATTTCTTTAAGCTCTGCCTGCATTTTGCCCCAGCATATTGCTAGTTGTGCTCTATCCTTGTATACAAAATAATTGACTTAACTGGGGCAAACTTTGAAAATAAAAGGTGAAAACAATATTTTAAACATGTTAACTTAGGTATAGCATATATATTATGTATGTCGGTCTTTCTTTAGTTGATATTATAATTATGGTCAATGGTTTTTCTGGTTAATTTGTACGTGGGGTGTGTGTGTGTGTGTGTGTGTGTGTGTGTGTGTGTGTGTGTGTGCTCTGTCTCCCAGGCTGGAGTGCAGTCGCAAGATCTCAGCTCACTGCAATCTCTGCTTCCCAGGTTCAAACAGTTCTCTTTCCTCAGCCTCCTGATTAGCTGGCACTACAGGTGCTTGCTGCCATGCTCAGCTAATTTTTTGTATTTTAGTAGAGATGGGGTTTCACTCTGTCGCCCAGGCTGGTCTTGAACTCCTGAGCTCAGGCAATCTGCCCACCTTGGCCTCCCAAACTGCTAGGATTACAGCCGTGAGCCACTACACTCAGCCGCGTGTTTTTTAAGAGTTCTTTTTTGTCCATTAAAAAAAACGAAGTTGTCTAAACTTTTACAAGTCTTTTTCCTCCCTTTTCTTTCAGTTTTTTATGTTGAAGAAGAGCATTAATATTAAAGATGACAAATTGGTAGCCTGGAGCTAAGTTTCACTCTCAAATTTCATTTTTGGACTGTGCAGCATTTTAAAAAAGTTTAAATAGCCATCACTTTTTAAAAGCTGCACTTCTGACCTAGAAATGGACGTTTCTGGAATCCCTTGAAGAATGTGAAGGTCTGGCAACACTAGTCCCTCAACTCTACAAAACAGCAGTTAGCTGGACCTCTATTGCCATTGCTCCTGCAAGGGACCAATTGCCAGTCACAAATCCATAAAGACAGAATTACAAAGTGACTATAAAACTCGAGTGGATTTGCATCTCTATTTGTATGTAATTACAGTCAGAGCTCTCAGACCTTGTCCTGCCTTAGTTCGTGGCCAGCAGCTCTCCAATTTGCATCTGTAGTACATCATGCTTACTCCAGGGGCCTTTTTTCATAATTCTTTATCAGACCTATTCTGATGTCTATTCTTCATAATTCTGTATCAGTACTTCCTGCAATTTCTCCACAGGGCTTCTTAATACTTAACTGTACAACTGGTTAGTCACATTATCCAACATTCCTCAGTGAGGTTAAATCAAGGTCAGCCACCACCCCCCCGCCACCCTCACATCCAACCCCTGATGGCACCTGATAGCTGCACAGCGTCGAACTCTGCTGGGTCGTTCCCCATTTCTGCTTCCTGCGTGCCTGTGTTTTAGTTTGCGGCTCAGGCTTAAAAGGGAAAGTTCAAGGAAACAGTCCTTTCGAGTGTGCTCTTCAGAGCATGGACAATAGAAGCAAAGAGGCAGGGCCCTAGAATCGCCATGTGTGGCTTCCAATGTTTGAGCTGTTGGGGTCACAGCCTATTCACCCTCCTACTTACCCATCACTTTCCTGAGAACAAATAAATAGAATTTTGACTGCTGACAAGGTCAACCCAGACATACTGAAATCATAAATGGGCTTTCAAAAGTGAAACAAAAGCGGGAAAGCTTTTAAAAATTGAATCTATATACACAAAAAGTGTCACAACAAGAAAGGTAGCGTGGAAGTAACTCTAAAATCCATCAGATTTGGCATTTTCACCCCTGTCTATGACCCAGGGGCTTTTTTTGTATAAACCCCAGGTTCATCCAGTCCTACTGCCGGAGGAATGAGAACCAGTGGGCTTCTGCCAAGGACACGCCATAGTCTCATTGTGCAGCCCATGTGGAGTAGCGTGCACAGTCACTGATTTTTCGGTCATTTATACCTCTTCTTTATGCTGCTAGGGAACTTTCTGCTGTAACCCACTTATATATAGCCCATTTGATTTGAACAAGAAAGACAGAAAGGACATTCTACTTACTGGCTTAGAACAGCACTTAGTACGGTACACTTTCTCTGGACCAGAAACCTGGGCATCACTAGGCTGGTTCCTCTGGCTCAAGGTTGTTCATGAGGTTGCAGTCAAGCTGCTGGTTGGGGCCGCTGTCTCATCTGAAGACTCACCTTGGGGGGAATCTGTTCCCAAGCTCACTTGTATAGCCTCAGGCTCTTGCTGACGCTGGCTGGCGGAGCCATCAGTTCTCACACTTTGGGCTCCCCATAGGGCAGTTTACAGCATGGTAGCTGGCTTGTCTGAGGACAAGCAGGTGAGAGAATGAGAGAGAGCACTCAAGGTGAAACCACAGTCTTTTTAAATGAATCTTGAAAGTGACCCTTCGTCCACTCTGAAGTGCCCTATTCGTATTAGAAGCCTGTCACAGACCCCACCCACACTCAAGGGGAAGGGTCAGACAAGAGCATGAACACCAGGAGGCGGGGGCTCTGATGACGGGCTTATAGGCTTCCTTCCATACCCTCTCACATGGAAATTTTCCTTGCTCAATTACTATATGCTGGGTCCCATTACACTGACCAGGCAGAGCTTATTGATTCTGCTTGAATTCTAAGGGCTTTATGAATAGGAAACAATTTCTGAAGTCTTAAATAAAAGGCTATACCAAAATCATACATGTGTTGCATCGATTGGAACGTTTATACAACCGTCACATTTTTGCATAAATAGTTAAATAAAGTATTTGTCCATCTAGAAAAGCCAGAGGAGGAAGAGGAGGAGAAAGAAGAATTTGAAGAAGAAAGGAGCCGTGAGGAAAAAAGAAGTATCAAAGTTCATGCCATGGTTTCCGTGTTCCAATTTATTATGAAACAAAGTTACATCTGTGCCCTCATAGCTATGATGGTATGTATGATATGATGGTACATATGATATGATGGTGTGTAAGAAGTGATGGTACACATGATATGATGGTATGTACTATATGATATGATGGTGTGTATTATATGATATGGTATGTGCAATGTGATATGATGGTATGTGTGATATGGTATGTGTGATCTGATGGTATATATGAGCAGCAGCTGCCAAGGTGCTAAAGAAAGGAGACCACAACCCCGCTGACTCTCAGTGCTGTTACCCTCTCAGGGCCAGCAGAAGTATAGGAATCTCCCTGATGCGTTGGCAGAGAATAGTCAGCTGTGTTAATTTTTCATAGGATATTTGTACTACAGATTGTAAAGTTATGTCCTTTTCAACTCTATTTATCCTCCTTTTAAGTATTAATACATTTCTTTCAAGTTAGCTTATCAAGTCAGACTATCCCTTATTTTGCCAATTTGAGAGGGCATATGAGGCAGGTTTTCTTAATAAAATTGAATATCTTCAAGGTTAACATAGGCTCCTTTTATTCCTTTCAGATAGTAAGAGTTATATTCACATCATTTCTTAGATTTGGATGAGAAGTTATTCCATCTTAGCTGCAATAACTTTTTACCAATATGAGCATCAAGCAACTGTGCAGTTCCCTAGAGCGTCTTCCAATTGTCAGCTCTCGGTTTATGCGTGTTTCTACTCATCATCTGCAACATCACAGCTTCAAAATAGTCCCTTGGCCCATAGATAGAAGAGAAAAGAAGCTCTAATCTCTCCCTTTCCTAAAAACAAATTTTCTCAGAAAATTTGATTTATTTTTGAGAAACCTAACATTCTTGTTTAAAATACAACTCTTCCAAATTTTGTGGTCAACAGTGAGACCCTATGGACACCTCTGATGATAAAAATAAAAATATTCTATAACTCAAGGGAAATAAAATCGAGACACAGTTTCCCCAGGCACTCAATCCAGGTGCTTTCCAGATGAACCTGTGCACTGCTCAACTTCAGTTTCCAGTAAGGAACACGGCCGCATTTGAGAGGAGACTGTGAAAAAGAAAGCACCACAAAATTGCAGGTGCTAATTTGGGGACTGCCAACACCATTCTTTAAATAAAATTAGTTCTGTGTGTTTTTGTTACTTTTTGACCTTTTCTCTACATCAACCGCGACTTTAAACTGCAGCAAATCTTTGATTCTGAACTCAGAAAAGTATTCTCTTTTTTCTCTCTCTCTCTCTATGCCAGATAATTTTGGTCTTTTCTGTAAAGCAATAGAACTAAAAAATAAATAAATAAAGTAAAATATTTGACTATACATTTTCTTACTTAACTGAAATAAATCTATTGCAAAAATAACACAATTCTTTATTAAAAACGTGCCCTCGTCTGGTAGCATTCTGCGGTGTTAATGGAGCCACAGTATTAATGCTTTAAGAGCTCCTGCCTTCCAAGCCGTCACTCCATGACTTGGGGTCTCTGTCACTCCACCACAACTCTCTGCTCTCCCTGGTTTGCGTATTATTGACATTTTCTTTTCAGATAGCTTTTACCTTACAGGGTGGGGGGACTGAGCATTGTATTGACCAAGGTGTTGTTTCCTTTTCTGTCCTCCGGAGGCCTGGAGCATCACTTATCACAGCTGGCTGACCTTCGTGCTGCTGATCTGGTCATGCACTCTTTGGATGATTCGCAACAGAAGAAAATATGCCATGATCAGCTCTCCCTTCATGGTGGTTTATGGAAACCTATTGTTGATATTACAGTATATATGGAGTTTTGAACTTCCTGAAATTAAAAAGGTTCCAGGATTTTTAGAAAAGAAAGAGCCAGGAGAACTTGCTTCCAAGGTAAGTGAATAGAATACAATATAACAAAGCAATGACACAAAACCACAGTCATCATCATCATCATATCCAAGAGAAACCTTACCAATATTCACTGCTTTATAAAAACAAATAAATATGAGACTGTAAGAAACAATTTACGGTGCTTAGAGGTATCCATAATTTAAACATGAATATATATTACACCATGATTTAGCGTTTACTTAAAAATTTTTTTTCCACTCAAAGTTGTATACATTTTTAAAAATATATATATATATATTTAATATATTCTACTAAAGTAAAAATTAGATGTGAAAATGGAAAAATGCAAGGTAAAATGTGTTAAGGGGTTTCAGGGCTCTCTTTGATTATCAGTTTATAAAACACACTTAACACATTAGTGTTACAGATAAGTATTGATTATTCATGATATTTTTCTCCAATTCTGTCGTAAAGAACATTTTAACAGCAAAAATTAAGTATGACATTTGCTTTTTTTCTTCTACTGATTATATGATACGTCTTTATCTGAGTTAGAATGTTCATACTCTTTTCATTACTCATTTGTTTTCGTGGGCCATTTTAATGGTTTTTATTTCAAAACATTAGGTTTCCCAACTTACTGTTTGTTTTGTTAACAAAGCGGCAGACTAAACACACATTTCCTTTGTGTGAATAATTTTGTTTTAAGACAGTAAAAATAAACGTGTATATGTTGAATGGGTCTTGGAAGTTAGTATCTCTGGAGGAGGCGGTCATTTACATCACATGAAATTCACCTTTCCTAGGAGCAACTGCCTGCTTTAAGGGTTATCACACACCCCATATCCAAGTTAATCAGGGTAAATGGGGTAGAGAAGACGAGGGCAAAGTTTGGTCTTCATAACAGATTTTTGGGTGAAGGGCTACTGGGGTAAATGAAACACATTCTAACAGGTGAATTCTAGTGACAGCTAGAGGTGAGAACATAACCCCTGTGTTCATGTACCAAGGGAATTTCATTCATTGATTCATTCATCCCAAACTCCCATGCCTGCTTCTTCTCCTTACCCTGCTCCACGCTGAAAAATCCCATGCTATGCTCTCACTTACATGTCAGCTTTATCTAATAATCTTGCTCTCTCTCCCTCTCTTTCCTCTTAAACACAGACCCACACACAGATATTCACACACAACTGGTTAAGTTAGTCTGCTTCTATTTTTAAAAAATGAAAATTATATTCTTTTGACTGTGTAAATTCATCACAGCCTGACTCTGAAACTGCTAAAAATGCATGCGAGCTTACTAGTTGAGTTATCTCATGTCGAATCTAAAATTAACTGTTCTTTAGGAGGAAAACATTATTTGGGAAATAAATTTGTTACTCTTGGGAAAAAAAGTTATTCTGGGAATCTAGGTCTGCACTTACATTTTAATGCACCCAGGAACTCAAAAACAGTGAAAAGTTTTGTCATAGGGGATAGCAATACATCTCCAGGCTTATAACATTTCTATCACAATACCATTTGTAAAGCACATTTTTAAACACACACTGTTTACGGAGTACTGGATGAGTCACTGTGATGGAGAGAGAACAGAATCTCGCCCTCAGTCCTCAAGGGTCTGAACCCCTTCCATGGAGCCAGACTCACGTGCTTGGCAGCATTCCTCAGTCCCAGATCATCTCGTTTCTGGCTCCATCAAGCACTATCAAGGCCTTTTATTAAATAACTCACCTTCTCTAAGAATGATGTCCCACCTGCTCTCAATTACCCTTAACCTCTCTGAATATGCATTGGAGAAACAATTTTTTCCCAATTGGCAGCTATAGTTCAATTCATAGTGACTTCCAGAATTTTAACTTCAGATTTCCATAAATGTAGGCACTCTGGTTCTTGATTTCATTAGGCCCTGGGCATATTAACCAGGACTTACTGGCACTAGTCTATATTGAAAGTAAATGATAAGTAGACATTTATGGATAGGTAAGTGGTCAATTCAAAGTGAAAATGATGTATTTATATTTATTTATACCTTATTTTATTTTTTCACTTCATTGGCAAATATTTATAAAAAGCCTACTATGAACCACAATGAGATACCACCTCACATCTACTAGGATGGCTATAATTTTTTAAAAAGGCAGATAATACCCAATGTTACTGAGGACATGGAGAAGTTGAAACTGTCACACGCTGCTGGTGGAAATGTAAAATGGTGCAGCAACTTTGTAAAATAAAGTTCCAATTCCTCAAATTGTTAAACATAAAATTACTGTAAAACTAGTAATTCCAGTGGTAGGTTCATTTACCCAGAAGGATTGAAACCATTTGTCCACATAAAACCTTGTATGTGAATGTTCATAGCAGCATTATCCATCATAGCTAAAATACAGAAATGATCCAAATGACTATTAGCTAATGAAAGGATGAAACGTATGTCCATGCAATGGAATATTATTGGGTAATTTTAAAAGATAAAGAATTATACATGCTGCAAGTGGATCAACCTTGAAAACATTACACTAAGTAAGAACAATCCATTTATGAAAGTCTACATAGTACATAATTTCATTGATATGAAATTTTCAGATTAGGCAAATCTGTAGAGACAAAAAGGAAATTCATGGTTGGCTAGAGCCGAGATAAGGAGAAAAGGAAGTAACTGCTGTCAGGGTTGATGAAAATGGTAGTAAAATGGATTGTAGTGATGGTTGCACAACTCTGTGAATATGCTAAAAACCACTGAATTATACGATGGTATAATGGGTGAATTGTACGGTATGTGAATTATATCTCAATAAAGCTATTTTTAAAAACCTAGTGTGTGTGGCTCGGCGTGGTGGCTCATGCCTGTAATCCCAGCAGTTTGGGAGGCCAAGGCAGGCTGATCACTTGAGGCCAGGAGGTAGATACCAGCTTGGCCAACATGGTGAAACCCTGTCTCTACTAAAAAAATACAAACATTAGCCAGGTGTGGTGGTACATGCCTGTAATCCCAGCTACTTGGGAGGCTGAGGCAGGAGAATTGCTTGAATCCAGGAAGCAGAGGTTGTGTTGAGCTGAAATTGTTCCATTGCACTCCAGCCTGGGCAACAAGAACAAAACCGCCTCTAAGGCAAAAACAAAAACAAAAAACTACTGTGTGTTAGGTACTGTATTTCCTAAACAATGGAGTTCCCCAAAATCAAAAGATGTTTGGTTTCTTAGTCCTCAAGAAAATGCTACTATAAAAGCATTGCCACTTAGAACTAATATCCCTTCAGCTTTAGAAGATTAATAATAAGGAGTTCTGTGTTCTGGGATGAAGTTTTCCTTTTCCCATCTATGGAATTCTTTAAAATAAGGAATGTTGCAGAGTCAAGGGAGTATTATCCAGTATTATGGATGAAGTATATCTTCCTCTTATAATTGTAATGATGTCACAGTCAGGTGGGAATCAACCAAGGACCAGCATCTCAAGGGAGACCACTTGCTGCAGCTGATTTCCTGCCCAGGTGGAAGTCATTTGAAATATTGTGCTCATCTTCCTCAGGCCTTGCATGGTGCTCCTGGCACCCAACACAGGCATGGGAGCCTCCTTGGATAAGGGACTTAAAAGCAGTGAATTTCAGTTGAAATCAAGTGGGTTCCCTGACTCTGTCTCCAATAAAATGGTTTATTTTTTGTGCTTTCACTGAAATGTGGAGAAAATGTTATATTTATTGAAACATGTTTACATTCCAAATAGTTGCTTAATTCTTGTTTTGCTGCCTCTCTGCTTCCAGATTCTTTTCACCATTACTTTTTGGCTACTGCTGAGGCAGCACCTCACAGAGCAAAAAGCTCTGCAAGAAAAGGAAGCTCTTTTATCGGAAGTCAAAATTGGCAGTCAGGAAAATGAAGAGAAAGGTAAATTAGTACATATGCTAACTGGCTGGAGAGTTTGCTGCACAGCAAAATTACAGAGAAAGAGCCCCAAAATACAGCAGGAAACTTCAGAATAAATGGAAGTGGAATGTAAACTTGGAGCGTTAAGTAACATTATTATAGCTTGTAACTTTTGAAGTACACATGAGAGTTCCAAAGGAGTGTTTAAAATGTGCCATTTGATTCTCACAAAGGTGATTCCCAATGAAAGAGAAACTGAGGCTCAGAGAAATTAAATGGTTTCTCCCAGGTCATACTTATAGTGAGTATTGGAACCAAGAAACTGACTCACATCTTTTAAATTTAAAGCTTCTTTCTTCTTTCTTAAAAATAATAAACCACAATGTAAAAACAGAGGATGATGATGTTATCAACATTGATAGGTTTTAGACGTGCTATATAAGCAAAATAAGAAGAGCTTGTTCCCTAACTCCCTGAATACACCAATAATTGTAAGGTTAATATTTGTAGAATGGATTGAAGACTATTAGTGAGGTTAAGAAGCACTATCTGTGAAAAGAAGTCTATAAATATCCACAGAAGCTGGGCCGGTACCCTAAGACTAAACCAGTAACCGCAAGAATCAATACAGACCAACATATATATATATATATATATATATATATATATATACACACACACACACAGTCACACACACACACAATATGTATATAAAATATATAATAAAAAATATATATTTGTATAATATATATTTTATATAATATAAATATATACATAAATATGTATCTATATAATTCATATTACATATAATATTTACAAAATATATAATATATTAAACAT
>NW_022436969.1:20877179-20974573 GCF_009761245.1 Sapajus apella | reverse complement strand
CATCACACTACTGGACTTCAAACTATACTACAAGGCTACAGCAATCAAAGCAGCATGGTACTGGTACCAAAACAGAGATATAGACCAATGGAACAGAACAGAGGACTCAGAGGCAACACCACACATCTACAACCATCTGATCTTTGACAAACCTGACAAAAACAAGCAATGGGGAAAGGATTCCCTGTTTAATAGATGCTGTTGGGAAAACTGGCTAGCCATGTGCAGAAAGCAGAAACTGGACCTTTTTCTTACACCTTACACTTAACTCCAGAGGGATTACAGACTTAAACATAAGACCTAACACCATAAAAACGCTAGAAGAAAACCTAGGCAAAACCATTCAGGACATAGGTGTAGGCAAGGACTTCATGACCAAAACACCAAAAGCATTGCCAACAAAAGCCAAAATAGACAAATGGGACCTAATCAAACTCCAAAGCTTCTGCACGGCAAAAGAAACAGTCATTAGAGTGAATCGGCAACCAACAGAAAGGGAAAAATTTTTTGCAATCTACCCATCTGACAAAGGCTCAATATCCAGAATCTACAAAGAACTAAAACAGATTTACAAGAGAAAAACAAACAAATCCATTCAAAAGTGGACAAAGGACATGAACAGACACTTTACAAAAGAAGACATACATAAGGCAACAAACATGAAAAAATGCTCATCATCGCTGGTCATCCAAGAAATGCAAATCAAAACTACATTGAGATACCATCTCACGCCAGTTAGAATGGCGATCATTAAAAAATCTCAAGACAACAGATGCTGGAGAGGATGTAGAGAAATATGAACACTTTTACAGTGTTGCTGAGAGTGTAAATTAGTTCAACCATTGTGGAAGACAGTGTGGCGATTCCTCAAGGACCTAGAAATAGAAATTCCATTTGACCCAGCAATCCCAGTACTGGGTATATATCCAAAGGATTATAAATCGTTCTACTATAAGGACACGTGCACACGAAAGTTCACTGCAGCACTGTTTACAATAGCAAAGACTTGGAACCAACCCAAATGCCCACTGATGATAGACTGGACAGGGAAAATGTGGCACATATACACCATGGAATACTATGCATCCATCAAAAACGATGAGTTTGTGACCTTTGTAGAGACATGGATGAACCTGGAAACCATCATTCTCAGCAAACTGACACAAGAGCAGAAAATCAAACACCGCATGTTCTCACTCATAGGTGGGTGTTGAACAATGAGAACACATGGACACAGGGAAGGGAGCCTCACACACTGGGGTCTACAGGGGGCAAATAGGGGAGGGACAGCAGGGGGAGGGGAGTTGGGGAGAGATAGCATGGGGAGAAATGCCAAATATAGGTGATGGGGAGGAAGGCAGCAAATCACACTGCCATGTGTGTACCTATGCAACAATCTTGCATGTTCTTCACATGTACCCCAAAACCTAAAATGTGATAAAAAAAAATTGGAAAAAGAAAAGAAAATTACCTGAGGAACATCACAGAACCAAATTATCCATTTTTATTATTTCGGTATGGAAATGTGAGTCACTTTTTCAATGTCAGGCAACATTTTTAATGTTTCCCCTCAGTTAAACCTGGCAAACTCCTTAAAACTAGAATGAGTTCACCATTGATTTCATTGCCCCAGGAGAGTCCAAGGTAGGAAATACGAACAGTACTCCTTGACCCTCTGTTCTGCACACCCAAACATTTTCTTTCTGAGTGAACAGCATTTATATCCTGCACCACTTCAGTGAGTATCCTGAAAACCCCTTCACACATACAAGGGAGCCTTGGGCAGGCAATAAAGATTTCATATGAACAGGAAACCAGACTTGCACCACTTTATGCAACAATTTAGCAATACAGTTACTGCAATCATTTGACTCTGCCAACTTGTTGGAAAGAGACACATGTGGAAGAGATGCAAGTGGCCTCCTAGGAGGAGATAAATCCACAGCTGCAGACAGTGCCCAAGAACTTCGGGAGAGCTCCCTGGAGACAAAGCTGTCTTCTGAACAGGGGTGGACCAGCAGCAGGCTGAGCCATCCATCACAACCCCAGCCCATAGGACAAACACACCCCTGTCGCTCCAAGACGCTTGGGACAGGGCTCCCAGGGCAGGCACCTGGGCAAGCAGCAGCGCACACAACACGAGCTGCACCAAGCCGGCTGTGTCCAGGCCTCCCAGATCAAAGATTGGTTTGGGGCAAAAGGAAGTTTTGAATTTGACAGGATGTTCCTGCACACGTTCAAAACAGGAATAACGTGACAGGCCAGGAGCAACAAACTCAACTGCACGCAACTCTTCAGGCCCACAGGTTGCTTGCGTGGGGGCGAATGCTTCAGGGTCCGAGGAGGTGCCAGCTTAAAGAAAACACACCATGATGAAAATTAGCCCTCCATACAGTAATCCACAAAGACTGCGGTGAGCGAAGGGAAAGGAGGGAGGAGGGGAGGCAGATTAAAGTAAGCAAACGAATTCCTTGACACGTGCCTTTAGTTTTGACACTTTGATAGGAAGAATCTGTTACAGTGCTTAAAGTTCCAAGCTTTGCCCTGCAGGGTATGGGGGAAAGGAGCAAAGAGTTCAAAGTGAATAATTACCTGTTATTGATGTATTATATTTAAAGACCCTGGCTGAGGATTAAAGACACTCTCAAGGCTGTTAACAGGCTGCAGTAAACAAGTCATATATCAGAGAAGCGGGGGAGAAACAAGTTTCAGAAGGATTTCCTCCATCATTCCGGAACCCTCTGTAGGTGAGACACAGGGTGGACATATGCATTACACAGAAGGACACATTTGAGACCAGGGAGAGAGTCATTAAATACTGAAGAAGCTCTGTGTCAGAACCTGGAGGCCCCTCCTGGGAGCTTTGCTCTTGTAAGACTTTGTTGTATTAATCATGATATTCCTGGCACCACTGAAGGATTGGCAGCCGGTGGGTGCATGATTAACTTCATTGGTGGGATGGTTGATCGGTTGGTTGGTTGGTGAGTTGGTTGGTTGGTGAGTTGGTTGGTTGGTTGGTTGAAACCAATTTCTTTCTCGTTCATAGTTTCAATAAACAAAAGAATAAAGATTTTAATCACTAAAGTAGGTGGCTCACCAGACCCCATGCCGGTTCCCTGGGGACATGCCTAGAGAAGGAACAATTTTTATTAGCAAAGTCGCCCCAGAAGCAGCCACTGAGTGTCTCCGTCTCCCTGGAGTAGGGACTTGATGATCCCCCAGTTTCGTTTCCCCTCCTGTAGCATCTGATCCTGTGATCTCTCAGCTGAGGACTATTATTCTAATGAAAAACACTTCCAGGAAATCAGTCCAAGACAGATTTAATTTGTTGTGGAGAAGAATCCCAAATGCACATTCTGTCCATCGGAAATTACCATCAGCTTTAGGTTTCAAGTTCCAGTTCTGAAGATGCCATAGCACATTGAAGGAAATGAGGAGGAGTCCTTTTTTGTTTTTGTCTTTTATTTCTTTTAAGGAAAAATGAAGAAGAAAAATAAGAGCTGTCCTTCCCCCAGGGAAAAAAACAGTTCTGATCAACATAATTACAACCCCCGGATGGGCAGCGCCTTCCCAGCACTGAAGCCATGAGGCTGGTGCCTCTGCGGGTCATGTGTGCCTCCTGCAGGCTGTCCAGGAAGAGTTCAGCTGCCCAGAAAGAGCAAGTCAGGTTTTCTGGGTGCAAGGGCTCAGCCACTCTCTCTATGACACATCCCTGCCTCTCCACCTGGCAGTGCTGAGCTGAGAACCCAGTCCTCTCCGGCAAGATCCGAGCTCACTTTCCCAAGTCCAGCTCCATGTGTGCCCTCAACAAACCATGCCAGCCTCCAGGTGAGTTCAAGTCCTGTCTCCAGAAAACACTGTACCCCAGTTTTCAGCCCTCTCTGATCCTTCTACCCCAGAAAGTCACAAAACTTCAGATTTTTAGAGCAAAAACAGGCCTGACCAACTCTGCAGCTGAATTCTAGCATACTAAAAATGAAAGCTCTCTTTTATGGAATAAGAAGCCAATGCTTCTCATGGCTTGGCTGTGCAAGACCCAGCTCCAAAACCCTCCTTGTTTGTCTTTCCAATGTGCAGAATTTCAAGGACACACAGTTAAATCAGGCATGATTCCTGGCCCAGAAACTCCATGCACATAAGTCTACAAGTACACTAAGATCCATCATGGTAAATCTTCTCTCTCCATTTATAGTTTTTTATTTTGGTGAAAGATATATAACATAAATTTTGCCATTTTAATCATTTCTAAGTGTACAATTCAACAGCATTAATTATATTCAAAAGATTGTGCAACCATCACTACTCTCTGCTTCCAACACTTTTCACCGCCCCACACAGAATCTCTGTAACCATTTAGCAATCACTCTCCACTCTTCTCTCCCCACCCCAGGCCCCCTGACAACCTCTGATCTATTTTCTGACTCCATCAATTTGACTATTCCAGATATTCCATATAAGTGAAATTATATCATACTTATCTTTTTGTGTCTGGCTTATTTCATCTGGCAGAATGTCTTCATGGTTCATCCACGTGGTAGCATGTTTTTAATTTTCATTCCTTTTTATGGCTGAATAACATTCCATTGTATGCACATGCCACATTGTGCATTTCCATTCATGTGTTAATGGACATACTCAGGTTGCTTCCCTCTTTTGGCTATTGGAATAGTGCTGATCACTGGTGTTCAAGTCCCTGATTTCAATTATTTGGGGTGGGATTCCTGGGTCATTCCTTTTCTTTATATTTGTTGAATGAAGCTGGGCATGGTGGCTCACACCTGTAATCCCAGCACTCTAGGAGGCTGAGGTGGGAAGATAGCTTGAGCCTAGGAATTTGAGGCCAATCTGGGCAACATAGTGGTTCAAGGCCAAGCTGGGCAACATTGTGTGAGATCTTGTCTCTACAAAAAATAAGTGTAAAAAAACTAGCAGGATGCAGTGGCATGCGCCCTCAGTCTTAGCTTCTTGGGAGGCTGTAGTGGGAGGATTGCTTGAATTCAGGAGTTCGAGGCTGCAGTGAGCCATGATTGTATCACTGCCCTCCTGCCTGGGTGACAGAGTAAGACCCTGTCTCAAAAAAAAAAAAAAAAGAAAAAGAAATGAATAAATGAGCACTTCCAGCAGAGACAAGAGTGTGCAAAGGCAGAGCTCACCCTGCACGGGCCTGCGCGGCCTGAAGCTATGTGGAAAGTTTGCCCTGAGGACCCAGAGATGAGAGCACGGGGCAGGAGCTCTCCTGACACTCCACCACCAATATCTTCTGTATACGTTAATCCAAGCCTGACAAACTCCCAGGTACTGGCCAAAACACAACTGGTTCCAAGGCTTTCCTCTACCTCACCCAGGCCAGAAGTCACTCAAAGATGCAAAATACTCCCTTGGCCTGCCAACAAAGTGATAACTCCACTTCTGTCTCTTTCAAGAGTTCAAGCTAAGGGGACTTACATTTTTCAGGAAAAAATTATTCTAATATATTAGAAAAGACCAACCATTAGTATTTTATTTTAACACCACTCTTATCCACCTCACAATACTGACACAAGTGACTGGAGGTGGAAGGGAAGATGGAAACATTTTCTGCAGCATCTGTCTCATGGACCAACCCCACAATGGATCCACTGACTTTATGGATAATCACAATTAGCCAGGGCAGAAAATATGGGAAGAGGAGTTATATGGGAATACAATAACTTTATTTTAGGATAGAGACTGACAGGTGGCCCCAGGGAGAGGGTGGGGACAGTGGTCCAATCTCTAGAGAAAGGTCAGGCTAGAGAGAAAGATGTCAGAGGCAAAAGCATTTAGGGTGAGATTGCCCGATGGTGAGTAAGCCTCTAGAAGAAAAGAGGACTAAAACCAGACTTCCAACATTTAAGAGATAAGTCATCAGAGAATTAGAAGAACCAGCAAAATCTCATAATAGTCAAAGGAAGCACTTCAAGGTGAAGGTGATCAGCAGTAACTGCCAACCCCAGGTCATGGTACAAGTGAAGGATTCTATTACAATTGGAGGACTAAGAGGTCTTACACCTATCTCAGAGGAGCAGTGGACAAGACACCCATGTTTGAACAGTGAAAGGGAAATAATGATGTGGATTGGGAGTCATCTCCACGTTTGATAACAGACACAACACATGGTAGACACTCAAATGTTTGCTGAATAAATGAATGAGAAAATTAGTAAATGCTTGGAAAGGAACTATTGCAACTACCTACCACTGTTGAATATAGGACTATCTATATTAAGATTGATAGATGGGCATATTTATAATTGCTAATTCGTTGCAGAATGATCTTGAGTTATTTTAGACTGAATGAACACTAATGATATAACTGTAGAGTTGCCCACATTTATAATAAATGCAATAAATTGGATCACTAAATACACTAGCGGGTGATTATAAGAGACTCAGCCTTTCAGAATTTGATGATCTGGAAGAGTAGAACTTGTTCTGACTTGAGTGGAAGTTCCTTTTTCTTCTCTAGCTAAAGGCAGAACCAATGGTCTAAATACTACTGGACTACCTTCAATGTGTAAGCATATAAATAATAACAAACAGGAGACAATGATGATAATGAGATCAGCCATATGCATTATGGCTGGCTTACAACAGAATATTAAACTCAGAATTTCCCTTCAACCCTCAGTTGCCATGAGCCTAGAAATATGATGAACTAAACCCCGTGCACTTGAAGTGGAGAAACATGATGTAAAACGCGAAGCAATCTCCTACATAACGAGATGAAAATCCTCACATCCTTATTTCCTGCTTTAATTCAAAGAGAGGCTCTTACTGATATCATAAGAGGGCACACAGAAGTTACAGCAGATGGAAAAAGCGGAACCTGCGTGCTCCATGTGTCATCATTTCAAAAGGGGTGAGGGGAGCACATAATAGAACCTCCGAGCCAGTGCCTCAGTTTCATAATTTCATCAATTTACTTTTTCTAACATAACGTTTCATCCCATCACACTACAGCTCAAAACTATTCAATGAATCCTCTATTCCACTTTTTTTTTAAAATTTCAAACTCTTTGAGATGGCATTTAAGATTCTCTAGACACTGTCCTTGTCTTTCTTATGAGAATTCTCCAATCAAACTGGCCCATCATGGCCCCAGTGTTCGCCACATGGTCGTGCCCCAGGGCCTTGTCCCACATGGGCCCCTCTCACTCATGGTCCATGGTCTCATCCCTGACCTCTCTGCCCATCTCGTCGCCTATTCCCTTGTCATCTGAGCCATGCATTTATCTTCAAGACATTTTTTGGACTTTCTTTTCTCCACAGGATTTCAGTTTTTTAAGCATATAGGCTGAGAATTCAACTCTTTTGTATTTCCACAGTATGTGGTATAGTGCTTTTCATATAAGGGCTATGTAAAGAAAAAAGTTGAATGAATGAACAGAGAAAGGGATGAATAAAATGAAACCCAAAGTTGCAATGATTCTGAAAAAAACAACATATTGTTGAGATACTTTTAATTTGCACTTAAGCTGCCTTACACAATAAAGATTTTATTTCTTATTTTGACACATAACCAGAAGCCTAGAGGAAGGACACATTTCAGGGCTGGTTGGTAAGTGGCTCAGCAGTGCCATCAAAAATGCAAGTCTTCACTACTAAGTCTTGTAGTGAATGCAAGTCTTCACCACAGAAATACAAACAATCCCCAGAGACTGTCATGAACACCTTTATGCACACAAACTAAAAAAATCTAGAAGAAATGGATAAATTCCTGGAAGCATACAACTTGCAAGACTGAATCAGGAAGAAATTGAAACCCTAAACAGAGCAATATTGAGTTCTGAAATTAAAGCACTAATTAAAAACCTACCAACAAAAAAAAAAGCCCTGGACCAGATGGATTCACAGCCAAGTTCTACCAGAAGAGGTAGTACCAATTCTATTAAAACTATTCTTAAAAATTGAGGAAGAGGGGCTCCTCTCAAACTCATTCTCTTGATACCAAAACCTGGCAAAGACACAACAAAAACAGAAAACTACAGGCCAATATCCCAATGAACACAAATGCAAAATCCTCAACAAAATCCTAGCAAACTGAATCCAATAGCACATTCACCATAGTCGAGTAGTCTTCATTCTGGAGACTCAAGGTTGTTTCAACATATACAAATCAATAAACACGATTCACCACATAAACAGAATTAAAAACCATGTGATCCTCTTAATAGATGCAAAAATAGCTTTTGATAAAATCTAACATCCCTTCATGATAAAAAATCCTCAAGGAACTGGCCATAAAAGGAACATACAACATTATACTGTTATAATGTCCCACAGGCAACATTATAATGAATGGGCGACAGCTGGAACCATCCCCATTGAGAACCAGAATAAGAGAAGAATGTCCACTGTCTCCACTCATTCAACATAGTACTAGAAGTGCTAGTTAGAGCAATCAAGCAAGAGAAAGAAATAAAAGGCACTTAAACAGGAAAAGAAGTTGAGTTCTCTTTTTTCACAGATGAAATGATTCTATACTTAAAAAACCCTAAAGACTCCACCAAAAGGCTCCTACAATTGATCAATGATTTCAGTAAAGTTTCAGGATACAAAATCAATGTACAAAACTCAGTAGCATTTCTATACACCAATAGAAATACAAACAATCCCCAAATCAATAATGAGAGCCAAATTAATAATGCAATCCCATTTACAATAGCCATAAAAATAATAAAATATCTAGGAATGCATCTAACCAAGGAGATTAAAAATCTCTACAAGGAAAACTATAAAACACTGCCAAAAGAAATCATAGATGAAACCCACAAATGAAAAAATGTTTCATGCTCACGGATTAGAACACTCAGTATTATTAAAATGGCCATACTGCCCAAAGCAATGTATAGATTCAACACTATTCCTACCAAACTACCAAGGCCATTTTTCACAGAACTAGAGAAACTATACTAAAATTAATATGAAACAAAAAATGAGTCCAAATTGCCAGAGCAATCCTAAGAAAAAAGAAAAAAGCTGGAAATATCACATTACCTGACTTCAAACTTTACTATAAGGCTACAGCAACCAAAACAGCCTGGCACTGGTACAAAAACAGACTGTATTAGTCTATTCTTACATTGCTATAAAGAACTACCTGAGACTGGGTAATTTATAAAGAAAAGAGGTTTAATTGACTCACAGTTCCACAGGCTGCACAAGAGGCATGGCTGGAGAGGCCTGGGAAACTCACAATCATGGCAGAAAGCAAAGGAGAAGCAAGTACATCCTCACATGGTGACAGGAGAAAGAGAGAGCAAAGGAGGAAATGCCATGCACTTTTAAACCATCAGATCTCATGAGAAATATATCATAAGACAGCACTAGGGGGACAGTTTTAACCCATTAGAAACCACTCCCATAATCCAATCACCTCCCACCAGGCCAGGTCTCCAATACTGGGGGATTACAATTCAACATGAGATTTGGTTGGGGACACAGAGCCAAACCATATCAATAGACACATAGGCCAATGGAACAGAATAGAGAAATAAATAGAAATAAAGAATAAAACAGTGCACCTACAGCCATCTGATGTTTTACTAAAGCTTAAAAATAATCAATGGGGATAGGACTCCCTATGCCATCAGTAATGCTTGGATAACTGGCTAGCCATATGCAAAACAACAAAACTGGACTCTTACATTTTACCATATACAAAAATTAACTTAAGATGGATTAAAGATATAAGACCTCAAACTATAAGAATCCTAGAAAAAAACCTTAAAAACACCGTTATGGACTTTGGCCTTATGACTAAGTCCTCAAAAGCAATTGCAACAAAGACAACAATTGACAAGTGGGACCTGATTAAACAGAGATCTTCTGTACGACAGAAGAGACTATCAACAGGGTAAATAGACAACCTACAGAATGGTAGAAAATACTCACAAACTGTGTATCCAACGAATGCCCAATATCCACAATCTATAAGGAACTTAAATCGACAAGCAAAAAAACCCCAAATAAGTCCATTAAAAAATGGGCAAAAGATATGAACAGACATTTCTCAAAAGAAGACACACAAGTGGCCAACAAACATGAAAAATGTTCCACATCACTAATCATCAGAGAAATGCAAATCAAAACCACAGTGAAATAGCATCTCATACCAGTCAGAATGGCTATTATTAAAAAGACAAAAAGTTACAGATGCTGATGAGGCTGAGGAGAAAAGGGAAAGCTTATACACCGTTGTTGAGAGTGTAAATTAGTTCAGAAACTGTGAAAAGCAGTTTAGAGATTTCTCAAAAAACTTTTAAAAAAAACACCATTCAACTCAGCAATCCCATTACTAGATATATATCCAAAAGAAAATTAATTATTCTACCAAAAAGACACATGCATTCACATGTTCATCACTGCACCAGTCATAATAGCCAAGAACCTAGATGCCCCTCAACAGTGGACTGGATAAAGAAAAAAGCAGTACATACACACCATGAACTACTATGCAGCCATAAAAAAGAATAAAATCATGTCCTTTGCAGCAACATGGATGCAGCTGGAGGCCACACTCCTAGGTGAATTAACACAAAAAACCAAATACCACATGTTCTCACATATATGGGAGCTAAACAGTGGGTAGTCATGAACAAAAAGACAGCAACAACAGACTCTGGGGACTACTAGAGGTGAGCTGGCCAGAGGTGGGGAAGGGCTGAAAAACTAACTGTTGGGTACTATGCTCAGTATCTGGGTAACTGGATCAACCATATCCCAAACCTCCGCTTCACAAAACATACACATATAACAAATCTGCACATGTACCCCCGAATCTAAAATAAAAGTTGAAAAAAATTAAAATAAAAAATAAATTTAAAAAATACTAATTAGCTCTTTGTTTCTATCAAGAATATTGATGAATAAATGACTGATCCAAGCCAGGCACTGTGGCTCATGCTTGTAATCCCAGCACTTTGGGAGGCCAAGGCAATCAGATCACTTGAGGTCAGGAGTGCGAGACTAGCCTGGCCAACATGGCGAAACCCTGTTTCTACTAAAAATACAAAAATTAGCTGGGCGTAGTGGTGCACACCTGTATTCCCAGCCACTTGAAAAGCTGAGGCAGGAGACTCGCTTGAAACCAGGAGGTGGAGGTTAGAGATTGCACCACTGCACTCCAACCTGGGTAACAGAGTGAGACTCTGTCTCAAAAAATAACAAAAATAATAAATAATGTAAAATAAACGATTGCTTCATAAAGTTGAATTCCAAAAAAAAGAAAGAAAGAAATGCCAGCTTTCCCACCTCTGTGCTCCACTAGCTTGCTGGCTGCATCCTCAGCAGGAAGCCCCATGGCTACCTGTGGCTTCAGATGTCCACCTGGAGCACCTGGGGCCTCATGCGTTCTTGTTCACATCTAGTAGGAGATAACACACTTCCCTGCACGCAAGCCAACTCAAGTCACCCAGGGGAGCGCCATGTGCCATTTGGCTTGGACTAAAGTTAGAGATGAAGCCAGCACCCTAAAAGGCACTTGGATTGTCTTGCCTAGGGTTGATGCCTGAACAAAACAAGTTTTGTTAGGAAGAGGAAGGGTGGTGGGCACTGACGCTCAGGAGGCAACCAACAATGTCCGCTGAAGCAGGACCAAAACCTGAATCATGATGTAATTTATGTGCATTACCTCATTGACTCACAATGCTGCAAGATTGTCCTCATTTCACTAAAGAGGATACTGAGGCCCAACGATGTCTAGTAACTTGCACTACCTCACACAGCTTTTAAACAATAGAACCAAGATTCAAAATAAGTTCATGGCTAGCAAAATGACCTAATTTGAAGACTGCCAAAAAATGACAGCCCAAATTTAGCTCTTTTGGTTACCAACCACAAGAGCCAAGAAATCCTACCGTTAATCATATATTAAAGGAAAAATGGATACCACTACCCCACCCAAGTCAAAACATCAAAGTGTTACTTAAGAAATATTGGTAGATTGTCACCTGACATTTCTGAAATTAGGTATCAGATTAATAATGTTATTATTTTTAAAAAAATAAATGGGAATTCAAATGAAAGCTAATTCAATCTCAGGCACTGTCCTAAGCACTTCTCATGTCATGAAGAGAAATTACTCTCAAAAACCCAGTGAGCTCATATGATCCCCAACTTACAGGTTGAAAAAGAGAAGCCCAATGAAGTTAAGTAACTTGCCTAAGGTTATCTGGTTATTCATCTAACAAGTGGCAGAGCTAAGATCTTTGAACTCTTTTTTTTTTTGAGAAAAGTCTTGCCCTGTTGCCCAGGCTGGAGTACTGTAGCCTCAACCTCCTGGGCTCCAACAGTCCTCCCAGCTCAGCTTCCTGAGTAGCTATGACCACAGACACACATCACTTCAGCTGGATAATTTTTTTTAATTTTTTTTGTGGGAGGGGGGGTTTCACCATGTTGCCCAGGCTGGTCTTGAACTCCTGAGCTCAAGCGATCCACCTGCCTCAGCCTCCCAAAGCACTAGAATTATAGGTGTGACCCACCATGTCCAGCCAGATTTAAACTCTTGTTCTTAAAACCTGACCCATTATCACCTGCCTACATTAATAGTCCTTGTATCTGTTTCCTTTTATCTGAATCCTGGAAACCCACTCCTAACTTCCCTGGAATCTGGAACAGTAGAGCCAAATCCTTGCTTCCTCCACCCTCTGACACCTACTCCCCAACACCCCACTATCCGGTCCGTCACAGCAGAAGAAAGTGGCTTCTCCAGAGGGCTAGCTCTATCCCCTCTAAACCAAGCAAAGTTATTTGAAAGCTGATGTGGACCCCTAAACCATGGACTCTCTGTGGGGGGCAGGGAGGCAACATTGTCCCCAAGGGCAGCAAAAATTGATACTTGAAGGAGAAAACAATTTGGATGTTATAATGGACTATGGCTCTCTAAAACACAATGTTATTCAACAAAATTATGTTTGTCCATATTACATTTCTCTCATTAGGGCGAATAATTTCATTTCATTCTTCTTCTTAGGGAGGTGATAATGAAGAAATGGTTGAGAAACACTGCAAGGGGCATCTACCCATAACTGAAAAGACCCCTGAGAGCGCCTCTGGTCTCACCTGCACACGCATTCCTCCCTGAACCTGCTCAGCGTGAGCTGCTAACCAGCAGTGGGCACCTTCCCATCAGCCCCGAGATTCCCAAAGATGTTCTTCATATGTACATGTTCCAAAAAGTAAGTATTTACAGACAGCAGATAAGTTTGGGAAACTCTTGATGAGGTGGCATCAAGCTGTAGTCTTTGGTGTGGGACTCCCTGGTCTTGAGCCCACCCGTGGGCACAGAGGCTCTCCAGGAAGGGATTCCAGGCACAGCCTGAAGCTTTGCTGTCTCGGACCATCTGTGGGACGAGGATGCACTCTCACGCTGCTTGAGACAGTGTCACTGAGTCCAGCACTCAGGATGTGGTAGCAGCACCACTGATTTCTTTTGATGGCATTTACTTCATTTATATCTGAATTCAGAATGTTCTGATCTTCCACTCCAGCCAGGCTGGATTCAGAATACGTTCAGAAAGTCCCAACCCCCAAGCTCCAGCCAGTCTGTACCCCAGAAAAAGCTACACAAAGAAAGGCGGAAACAGGGAAAAAAATCTACCCCTGTGTCGTGGTTTGTGTCACAATCTACATACGCAGCATTACCTCTCCACCCCACCTCGAAACGAGCTCCCAGCCAGCTATCATTGCATTTTGAAGGGACTGGGAAACTGTCAATGAATATATGCAAATCCATTTATTCAGCAGGAACAATGGCTACAGAAGGAATAAAGGAAGAGGGGAGAGATGGGAGCTCTGCAAACAATTTCTCTTGTAAAGGGAATCTGCCAAAGGAGAGGAGGAGAAATGGAGACGAAGCAGGAGAGGAATGAATCGCCAAGGTCCCACAGGGGAAACTGCAGTAAGGCCAAGGATGCAGCTCTGAGAGCTGTGCCAGGGCACTCTGCAGAGCCACACTGCCTCTTACTGCCGGTGTTATTTTAACAGCACACACCAGGATCAAAAACTGCAGAACAATGGGATTGCCTGATGGCCAGCAGCCTTTTTAGGGGTTTCTGCACAGCACATTTTCATTTCCTCCATGCGGCAGGACCACCTTCTTTGTTGAAATGTCACCCACATGATCCTAACCCATGTGGCTAAGACTAGTTCTGCCTTCAAAGAGCCTCTTGGCAAAGCTGAGCAACCTGGACACTTGCCAATAACAAAGTGTTTCCAACCTGGAATTTTGGAGGAGGCTTGCAGTCTCTCTGTGACCACCTCCCTTTCTTTATCCTTTCTAAGCCTGGTGGCAATTTTTCTGAGTGCAAGCATTTGATTTGGCCCTAGCCTGGTACCCACAGGCATTCTTGACTGATGGAACAGACATGACTCCTGCACACACAAAAAAACCCTGTTTTGCTATGTGACCTGAAGATATCTCTATACTGAATTATTTATGGCTATGAGGCTATGATGGTTAATCTTCCTTGTTTCATAAATTGCATTCAAGGCTGCAAGAAATCCTAACTGCAGAGCCTTTGCTTTGTGTTGTTTTCCATCCACATCTGTAAAAATGAAATCCAAAATTTAGTTTCCACGTTCAGAACCATTAAGCATTTGCATCAAAATTTTTCTGTTTTGTTTTTCACCTAGTGCTTTGTTTAAAAAACAAAAATTTTTAATGCCTGCTATGTACAAGGACAATGACAGTTCTTGTGACTATCTCACTTAATCAACACCACCAAATGTCACCCTCTAGCACCTTGCTAAGCCATGTGTTTGCAATCGGCACTTGCTCTTTGAGCCTTGCCAGCATATGTTTTTGGCTTTTGAATTCAATTTCAGCAACCTTGAGAAAGCACAAAATAGGCTGGGAAGGAATTTGAATGGTATTAGCTTAATTTGGATTCTGTAGAAGCCATATAATCATCCACCCATCTGTCTGCTCCAAGATGCCCATTTGCGCATGTGCACCAATCTCTCAGTTTGTGCTGGGCCTCCAAGGCATGCATGTGCAAAGTGAAGGGAGTGAAAAAGTTCACTGTCTGTTTGATGAAAGCTCCATGTAACTGAAGGACTGCTGCGCTGGGTGTGTCCGCGTGAAAAGATCTGGGCACATACAGATGGTGAACATAATGAATCCAGTGAGGACCCTGCTGAGGACTGGATTTTAACTGGTCATTGAAGCTGGATAGATTGCTCACCCTTTGGGCTACATCTTTACATCCTCAAACATCTGGAGGGAAACTGGACAGGAAATGTTCTGCTCGTCTCAAAGAACCACATGTGTGCCATGACACAGAAGGTATGTCCAGATGCCTGCAAATCCACTGCATTCCTCCAAGTGAGTCTTGCCTGGAGTATTTTCGAAAGGCAAATGAGGAACCTCTGATTGAGGCTTACTCAATGTGGTATAAAGCAAGGGTCCCAACCCCCAATCTGCAGACCAGCACTGGGCCACGGCCTGTCAGGAACCAGGACACACAGCAGGAGGTGAGGAGCAGGTGAGCAAGCATTACCGCCTGAGCTCCGCCTCCTGTCAGATCAGCCACAGCGTTAGATTCTCATAGGAGCCCATACCCTATTGTGAACTGCGCATACGAGGGATCTAAGTTTTACACTCATGAAAATCTACCTCATGCCTGATGATCTGAGGTAGAATGCTTTCATCCTGAAAACATGTTCAACTGCCCCCAGTTCGTGGAAAAATTGCCTTCCACGAAACTGGTCTCTGGTGCCAAAAAGTTTGGGGACTGCTGGCATAAAGCACTTTCTGCCACATGAAATCTTTTAGGAGAGGCAGGAATGTAAATAAATACATAAACTCATTTCATTGTAAAACTAAGGAATATGTTTTTCAAAGTGCAACTCTATTTTAATAGCTTCGCTAAGAAGATGTATGTGAGACTGCGTGAGTGTGCAAACGGGTGTGTTACCTAGTGCAGGGTTTTCAAAACAAGACTCCATGTCATTATTATCTGAGGAGCTTCCTAGAAATACAGATCCTTGTTCCCAAACTGGATCTACAGAACTAAAATCTCCACTTTTGGAAACCAAGAATTTCTCTAACATACCCAGTTGGTGCTGGCATCAGAGCACAGAGAGGCATTCAGGAAGCAGAGGGAAGGGCTCCGGAGTGCTCACTGTCATGTTAACATTTGCTGAATTCCTGCCATGTGCCAGACCTGGTTTTAAGTCTTTAATGGGCATCTGAGTTAGCCCCTACACACACCAAATCACGTAGGTACCACAGTATTTCCATTTTACCACTGAGGAAATTGAAGCTCATTCACAAAGCTGGTAAGTAGTAAGTCTGAACATTCAAGATCCCCATATAAAGGGTTGGCTCTCTCTAACTTACAAGCTCTTGCCTGGCCAAGATGACCTCCATTTTCAGCGCCAGTTCCCTGAGTCCTACAAACCTTCTGCTGATGAGAGCTGAAACAGGAGATCAATCTGTCCTCTGACCTAGCCCAACCTATTTATTTTGCAGTTAAGAAAACTTTGATGTAAAGAGAATAGACCAGGTGTGGTGGCTCATATCTATAATCCCAACACTTTAGGAAGCAGAGGCAGGAGGATCACTTGGGACCAGGAGTTCAAGACCAACCTGGGCAGCATTGAGGGACCCTGTCTCTAATAGTAATAATAATTAGTCAGGCATGGTGTCATGCGCCTGTAATCCCAGCTACTCAGAGGCTGAAGTGGGAGGATCATTTGAGCCTGGGAAGTTGAGGCTGCAGCGAGCCATGATCACGTCACTGCACTCCAGTCTGGACAATAGAACAAGACCTTGTCAATCAATCAGTCAATAGTGACTCTCTTAGGAACAGCCAAATTTGAGCATAGATGTCTGGATTTCATCAGTATCCTAAAAGTACCCTGCTCTGTTTAGTAACTAAGCTCTTAGTAACTAAGCTCTCTAGGATTTAAATGTTAAAAAGTCCCCTTGCCCTACAAAGCCAAATTTAATGGTGATTATTAATTTTCTAAAAGTTCCATGTTTAAGGATCTCTGGAACTACAACCTTCTAGAAACCTTTGGTGAACTCCATGGGATCCTAGGTTTTTTGGGTTTTGGTTTATAGTCCAAACAAGAAATACCTCTAAATTAATCCTAGAAGTCTGCTTTTACTATCCTCTCAGCTCCACGAGCATACAGTTAGGTGGTAAAACATCAAAAATGATTACCTCATGGCATTTACAGACACCAGGCATGTGTTTCAACAGTTTTCCCTGAGGCTCCCTGACTCACATGTCAGAAGCTTATTGCAAAAGTTTCATCTAATATGGGCTAATTGAGATTTATACCTTAACTATCAGCCCACTAACACGTTCTAGGAGCTTCCTCTCTCCACTCTACACAATTTTATTACTGAAGTTACTACATAATTCTCCTCAAACTTAGAAGGCCAAGACAGGTGTGCTATAGGGCCTGTGCTGCCTGGTGACTCTATTTCGGTTCATAATTCGCCTGTGTCCTAATAGTGAACATTGAAGTTTTCGTTCATGGAGACTGAAACCTCACCATTAAGGCTTCTGTTGACATAAGTCCCAGGACACACCTGCCAGATAGCAGAGGTGGGAAAAGTGAGAAGTCAGTCAACTAATTCCTGCCATATCCCAGTAGAATGGCCCTGATTGGTTGTCCTTTCTTCAGGGATTTGGTAAGTTTTTCCTTCCCTCCCAGGCTTAAGGTATCAACAATTCTCATTCATTATAGAAATAAACATGTATACAATTGTGGGAAAGCTAGTGAATTAAGAGCCCAGAAGAGGAAGTCACTAACTGGACTTTCTGATGATGACCTCTACTGGTGTATGGGTCAGAACTTGCCAGAGCTTCTAGGAATACAGGAGCATCCATTCACCAAGGGGGTCAGCACAAAACAGAGCAAGGAGGAGGCCATGGGAGGCCAGGTGGGCCAGCAGCCAGGAAGATGAGCTGGGCACAAAGTTAGGCAGACCAAGGACAAGGTGACCCCATAAGCAACTCTGTGACCATCTGTCCATGAGGAACAGAGAGAACAACCTGGCCACTACCAGCGTCTGCATCTGTCTCTCATCCCAGCTCACCTCATCTTCAGGGAGTGATGGCTGCTGCCCAACTTCCACCTCTCCAAGGCCATGCGACTTTCTCCTTTGGCCAACTCTAACTCAGACTTATGCAAGGATACTGGGAAACACAGTTCCAGCTCAGCCAAGTGGACACAGTGCAAAACCATTCATATATACCTCTTTTAACCATTTTTCATTTCCAAATAAATACAGTCATAAAATTATGTTTTTACCTAACATGGCACAACTATCATCTCTCACAAAGCCAAAGACACACAAATCTCTCTGCAAAATAGGATGCAAAGTCTAAGTGTTGCTTTATCTGTCTTTGGGTGGCCATACCATGCAAAATCATGTAAACTGAAACTGAAGTTCTTCCTTCCCAGTCAACTGGCCATATGGAATTTCTAACGAGCCATAGTCAAAGTTGAGAGAGAGAAGGCAACAGGGCAGAACTAGGGGCCAGGAGACTCTGAGCCACTTGCTTGTGTAACTTACATGTGCTTTCAGGATCTGCTCAAGGCCAACACTGAATATATTATCTCCCCCTGAGGATGCAGTGCTGCTGTGCACACCCAACTTTATGGCTTGGTTGGTCAGAAAATACCTGATTCTTGCTGGACAGTTTGGATCACGTGGTGAAGTGTTCAGTCTTTTCTATGGCCCTGTAACAAGCCAGAAGCTATTTCTCAAAAGAAAAATAGTTATTTGCAAAGAATGGTACAGCTATGCTCCTCCTAAAGACTTGCTTTATGATTCATTGATAGGGGCCTGCCAATGTCACAGTATGGCCACCTGTCAGGAACACATCAATTGTCTTTTAATCTGCTGTGTCACATGGCTGAAGTGGCAGTGCAGCTTGCAGAGAGGTCTCTTGCAGAACCTTCTTTTGTTATGAGACCCACTTAAAACTGGCAGCCTTTGGGTGCTTCAACAAATGGCTCTGAGTGACATGACCAAATGAGGTGCATGTGTTGCCTTTAAGATCCAAAGAAGGCCCATTCGATTTTGCGTTTCTTTCTAGAGAAGATTCTAGATGCAGAAACTCACCTTTCCCCTTGGAAGGGATTTTTAACATGCCTTGGAGCATAAGACCCCTATACCTTTTCACTGAGATGGAAGGCCCCTGAATTTTTGTGGGACTTATTTCTACCCTCTGTTATCCATGGTGTCTTTTCAAAGTGTCTAGGTCAGTTGCTCCTCAACTCACTTCCTGCTCACCAGGTCCCATCAGCATGATATCATCAATTATTTTCAGTGGAGTGGAGCAGCATGATGTTTCATGAAATGGAGACAGTCAAGTTCCCTGTGAATTAGATTTGACAGAGGACCAGAGAGTTGCTATAACCCTAAGTTCATTCAGTGAAAGTGTATTGCTAGCCCTGCTAACTGCAGACAAATTGCTTCTGGTGATCTTTACCAACAGGTAAAGCAGGGGGACTTCTGCAAGCTTGAGAGCTGCAAGCCAGATGCTGGTGATACACAGAGAATCTAGAATAGCAACTGCAATTGGAGTCACCACCAGATTAAGTTTACAGTAATCCACGTTTGTTCCTAAAAATCCATCTGTCTTCTGCACAGGCCAAATAGACAAGGTAAATGAAGATATGGTAGGATTCTCTAACTCTGACTTTCAAGTTCTTAATAGTGACATTAAACTGTGCAGACCTTCCAGGAATACTGTAATGCTTTTGGATTACTATTTGGAGAAGTAGAAGCAGCTCTAGAATCTTCCACTTGGTTTTTCCCATTATAGTAGCCCTTGAGTCATTCCATGGGTCAGGGAAACAATGAGGGGAGTCTGGCAGTTGTTATGTCTATTCCAGTTACGTATTCCAAGGCCAGGGATGTCAGCACAGGACGGGCTCAGAGACACACTTGGCACAAGATGAAATGGACCTGAGTCAACACTCCATGACTCCAGACTCCAACAATTTCCTACTCTGGCTAAGGTACCATGGTAGCTTTTTGAGTCCAATAAACCCTCAAAAATCTCATCATTTCCCCTTTCCTCAATGTACAGTCACCTGACAAATAGCTGCCACAGGCCTTTGGAGAAGGCTAAGCGGGAAATTCACAGTACATACGGTCATGCATTGCTTAACAACAGGGATATGTTCTGAGAAATGAATTTTTTGGTGATTTCATCATTGCACAGATAGAGTGCACTTACGCAAATCTACATAGTACAGCCCATGACACCCCTAAGCTATAGAGTACGGCATTGCTCCTAGGCTACAAACCTGAACAGCATGTTGCTGTCTTGAATATTACAGACAATTGTAACACAATCATGGTATTTGTGTATATAAACAGATCTAAATATAGGAAAGATACAATAAAAATGTTGTATAAAAGACAAAATATGATACACCTGTGTAGGGAACTTACCAAGAATGGAGTTTACAAGGCTGGCAGGTGCTCTAGGTGAGTCTGTGAGTGAGAGGTGAATGAACGGGAAAGCTAGGACATTACTGTACACTACTATAGACTTGATAAACACTGTACACTTAGGCTACGCTAAATTTAGCTTTTAAAAATTTTCTTCAATAATAAATGAACCTTAGCTTACTGTAACTTTACTATCAACTTTTTAATATTTTTAACTTTTTGACTCTTATTATACTTACTTTAAACACATTTTATAGCTATACAAAAAATATTTTCTCTCCGTACATTGTTATTCTATAAGCTTTTTTCTATTTTTAGAAACATTATCAGGATCACTGTCTTCCTCCTCCACATCTTGTCCCACTGGAAGGTCTTCAGGGCAGTGACATGCATGGAGCTGTCATCTCCTGGGCAGTGACGTGCATGGAGCTGCCATCTCCTGGGATCACAGTGCCTTCTTCTGGATACCTCCTGAAGGACCTGCCTGAGGCTGCTGTAGTTTTTTTTTTTTTTTTTTTTTTTTATTGATAAGTAGAAGAATTACACTCTAAAATAATGATTAGAAGTGTCATATAGTAAATATACAAGCCTGTAACATAGTCACTTATGATCATTACCAAGTATTATGTGCCACACATAGTTACATGTGCTAGACTTTTTTATGACAGGCAGTGAATCACCACAAACATGTGAGCAATGCATTGTGCTATGATGTCATGACAGCTACATCACTAGGTGATAGAAAGTTTTCAGCTCCATTATAATCTTATGGGACCACTGTCATATACATCGTCCATCACTGACCAAAATGTTGTTACATAGTACAGAGCCGTACTTGCGGCTGTGCTGCAGGGCCAACCTCACTGCTCTGAGAGGCCAACAGTGGTCACAGTCCTCACTGCTGGACCCTAAGTCACCACTTCCCCCTAGGACATCTTTCATTAGGCACCCATGCAGCCTTACCAGCCCCGGAGGGCCCCTCACCCGGGGGAGCTCAGTCTCTGTTGCCTGAACCCCTGTGAGAATGGGAGTCCTTGATGAGGTCTTTGGGTACAAATCTTTTTGCCCCTTAGGGAAATGCCATGGTCAGGATTGGAAGCCCCTCATTTGAGTTTCCTAGGCCTGCTGTAATAAATGCACCACCGGCTGCCCTGAAACCACAGAAATGACGTCTCTCACAGTTCTGGAGGCTGGACGTTGAAATCAAGGTGTCCGCAGAGCCTTGCTCCTGCTAAAGGCTCAGGAAAGGTCCTTCCTTGCCTCTTCAGCCTGCGGTGGCCTCAGCTGTCCCGTGGCTTGTAGCTCCAACCCCTCGCCCTCCATCCTCACTCGGCCTTCTTCTCCGTGCACATCTGTATCCTCTGTTCTTCTTAGTAGGATACCAGTCACTGGACTTGGGGCCCGCTCTGCTCCAGTATCAACTTACCTTTCATTACATCTTCAAGGACCCTATTCCAAATAAGGTCACATCCTCAGGTTCTGGGTGAACGTAAATTTGGGGCAGGGGGAGACACTGTCCATCCCCTGAGACCTCTGAAGGTATTTCTCAAGACTTACTGCCTTTTAACCACTGGGCGGCTCTCTTAAGACCTATGATGTTTGGGCCCCCCCTCCCACCTGCTAGGATTCTGATTTAGTTTTGCTGGGATGGAATCCAAGCATCAGTACTTCCTCAAGCTCCCCAGGTAATTTTGTTGGCTGTATACCAGTGATCTTCTTGACATCTGCTGCTTTCCACCCAGCCTGTATCCAAGGGGAACTGAGGTCTCTGCCCTCCTAATCTCAGGCTCCCAATCAACACTGTCCTTCACCTGTCTATTCCACAGGGACTTTGCAGAATATACAGTCACTACCCAAACGTCTTGCCTTAAAAAAACACAGGGCATTGAGTGGGAGGTAAGAGAGAAAGATGTTGGCAAAATAAAATTTCAGTTAGACAGGAGGAATGAGTGCAAGAGGTCTGTTGTGCAACATGGTGACTATAGTTAGTAACTTGGTATTGTATTCTTAACAATTGCTGAGAGTACATTTTAAGTGTTCTTACTACAAAAAAAAAAAAAACAACAGTATGTGAGGTAATGCACATGTTAGTTAGCTCAATGTAGCCATCCCACAATATATGCATATTTTAAAACGTCAAACATGATAGACATAATCTTTATTTTTCAACTAAAATAAATAAAAATTACTTTTAAAAAAACACAAGACATTGCATTCACATAGAGTTAGGTCCCATATGCCAGTGGTCCCCAACCTTTTTGGCACAAGGAACTGATTTCATAGAAGACAATTTTTCCACAGATGGGGGGCAAGGGGGATGGTTTCAGGATGATTTGAGCATATTACATTTATTATGTGCTTTATTCTATTATTATAACATTGTAATGTATAATGAAATAATTCTATGACTCACCATAATACAGAACCAGCGGGAGCCCTGAGCTTGTTTTCTGGCAACTAGAGGGTCCCATCTGGGGGTGGTGGGAGACAGTGACAGATCATCAGGCATAGATTCTCAAAAGAAGTATGCAACCGGGCCAGGCGTGGTGGCTCATGCCTGTAATCCTAACACTTTGGGAGGCCGAGACAGGCGGATCACTTGAGGTCAGAAGTTCGAAACCAGCCAGGCCAACACAGTGAAACCCCGTCTCTGCTAAAAACACACACACACACACAAAAGCTGGATTTGGTGTTGGGCACCTGTAATCCCAGCTACTCAGGAGGCTGAGGCAGGAGAATCGCTTGAACCTGAGAGACAGTGGTTGCAGTGAGCCAAGATCACTGGGCAACAGAGTGAGACTCTGTCTCAAAAAAAAAAGAGGGGGTGCATAGCCTAGATCCCTCGCATTTGCAGTTCACAAAGGGTTCACATTCATGTGAGAATCTAATGCTGCCAACGATCCGACAGGAAGCGGAGCTCAGGCAGTAATTCAAGGGGCAGGGAGCAACTGTAAATACAGATGAAGCTTCCCTCACTCTCCTCCTGCCGTGCGGCTTGGTTCCTAACAGGCCACACACTGGTACCAGTTCTTGGCCTGGGGTGTGGGAGGAGGGGGCGGGGACTCCTGCACTACACGGTATTGCTCAGCATGGATGTACTCCACTCTGGGATTATCTTTACTTTGGGCATCTATTCTACATTGTCTCTAAAATACTGCAGCAAGTGTATTTCTGGGAGGTGACTACCCTTTTTGGTTGGCTGACATCTCAGTCTTTATTGCCTCACCTCCCCACATACCCAAGGTAACCTCTAAAAATATGCCCCCTCATTCTTAATGTTCCCCTGGCATAGCGTTTCTCAGAAATGTGGACGTACCCTGGAGGGTGGGCCAGGCCCCCTCTGCATTCTTTGTGGTCCCCATTCCCCAGCTCCGAGCCCTGACTGGCTCCAGCTCACAGCACACACGTGTATCCAAGCTTCCTGTGGCACAGCCTTTCCCAGTGTTCACACATCACTCCCTTGTCCAGCTTTATGGACTTAAAGCCCAGACACATGCAAAAATAGGGCACGTGTCTGCTATGTGGGTGTAACAGATTGCATTTAAAATAAATTCATCTGCTGAGTTAACAGGTTTCATTTAGTATAAAACCAAAGACTAGCTTCCAAAACCTGAAACTTACTAGCTTTAAAAGAAGGAGAAGAAGGAAGAAGCAGAAGAAGAATGAAGAAGAAATAAGCCCCTTTTCTTCCTCATGTTGAAGTTTCCAGTTGTAGAAGAAAGGACATTTTTTACTTTTTAATTAAGCTTTCCAGATGAAATAAGCCTACATTTAATTCAACCTCAGATGCTCATACAACCAGAGATTTTTCCATTGTGGAATTGTCCCTGTCTTTCTAAAATAGCAACTTGCTGTAAAGGCCTGCTCAGAGCAGAAGGCCACTCTGCCAAATTAGCAGCAGAGAGGTAGGGCCAGCTGGCTCCCAGTGATTGGCAAATTGCTGCTAATTATTGCCAACACTCTTCTTAATTATCAGCTAATACAAGAAAGCTATGTTTAATGTCACCTGGCAAGCCACAGAAAATTAAATTCATGTGAACTCTGGAAATGCAACTGGAGTAGCCCTGGATTCCCCTCCTGCTGTATTTTCCTTCATTGAAATGAACCCCTGCACCTGCTCTTGCTCTCTCCCTCCTGTCTCTACCAACCCCCGCCCAACTTCATGGCTAAACCCCTGGTTGATGTTTTCCTTTAAGTGCTTGTCTTGGGGTATTAATAGCTCTGTGGTGAGAAGCACATCTGCCTATTCCTGGAAAGCTATATGGAAAGCAAAGGAAGCTCATCAAACACCCTGAAAAGGACACGAAGAAACCTTGGCAGTGTGCTCTTCCCCAGGGCTGTTATTGGAAGCTTTCATGTTGCTTCCGCTGTGGCCACATGGCAGCCTCAGAAGAATTTTCTCATGTGACAGTTGTGGAGGGGGGTGGGGGATGGTGAGGACGCATCAAACACCACCACCTACTTCTCTTAGGTCTGCTTCCATCCAATGACTCAAAATCAGATGGAAGCACAAGCCCTCAGGCTCAACAATACCCTGGGACACAATTGGCAGGAGCCCTCCTTGCACTGGTAGAAAATCTGAGGTCCCAGCAGAATCCCGGAGCAGGTGGTGAAGAGGGCACTAGATTGCGGTCAGGCAACACAGGCTTGCTGTATTCCTCTACACTGTGCTTCGGTTCCCTGCATTTAGCATGAAATGATTTCAATTTAATAATCTCTAAGTCTCCTTCAGCATCTAACAATCTGAAATGCCAAGATGAAGAGACTTATAAAGCAATGCAAACTGCTAACAAAGATGAGCCACACTGGACCTCTTTCCTGCCATTTAACTCATAATTGTGATGTATTTTGCAACAATAATCTCTATGATTTGCATACAAATCTGTGCTTATCCACAAATATTTCTCACTCAACGTCCTCCCCAGCAGGGTTTGTAATTGCAGGGAACTGTCCATTCCTCTCCTCACTCCTTCATCAAGCCCAGTTTTTATTCATCTCTAGAGTCAGTTCCTAATTATTGCTTATCTTATTGGAAATAATGTTGCCCTTTAAGGGCTAAACAATGAAATAAACATCTAGTGAACCCATAGAAAAGATATGATGTTACCTTAAATACAGGAAAACAGAAGCAATGCTCTGTTCCCCACACTGCTTCCTTCTCCCAGAAACACAGAAAAACACCTTTCTCCACTGCCTTAAAGCTGGTTTTTGACCCTGTGCCTGAGTCCTCTTCCTGCACACTCTGCAGGAGTGATGCTGTGCCTGGCCAGCGCACTACAGCCAGGTGCACGGTCCCCACACTCTCATCTGTGTAGCTGAGATTCGAGAACACTCAGATGGCAGAGTGGAAGCTGGAAGCATCATGGGTCTCTGAGTCATCCCTGGAGAAGACCCACTGAGAGAGACACCTGTCTCACTTGGATTGTGGTACGAGCAAGGAATAAACTTGTTTCTTGTAACCACTGCAATGTCACAGTTTTTTACAGCAGCAGAGACTACCCTATTCTGACTGCTTCAACAAGCCAGCCCTGAAAGCACAGGGGAAGGAGCATTCCAAAGGCAGAGGCAGCCACTGCCTGGCCAAGCCCTGTCCTCAGAGAAGTACCTTAGCTCTAGGGTTTTTCTGGCTCCACTGGCAAAGTCTTCCACCAGGTAGAAACTAGTAGGGTTACTGTGGCCAACTTGTTTAATTCCTCAAACCATTAAGCTATCAGTTCACCCAGTAGTGGTTGTTCTTATTTGGTGCTTGTAATAATTTGAGTGAGAGATAATATGGCTTCTGTGATCTACAGCATCGTTAATCAAATTTTTCCAGGGATCTGAATAGGTAATATCAAGAGAATGAGGCATAGAGCTTAGGAGCAGCTGCTGAGGACTCATGAGGCCAAGGTGAAGGGCCACACTACACAGAGTCTCTGACCCTTGAACCTAGGCTGCTGGCCTGACTTCCTGATGTCAATAGCCTTAGCCCTGGGCATCTTGTCTACCTAGGCCTACAAAACCTGTCCCTTTCCCTACCATTGTGTCATTCAGCTCTTGCTGTGTAACAAACCATCCAGTGGCAAACAATACTATGCATTTATTCTCATGCTCAAAGATCTGCAGGTCAGCTAGGGTAGTTCTGCTCTGGGCTATAAGTCTACAGATCAGCTGGGAGGCTCTGCTCCACATGTGTTCATTCTGGGGTATAGGAAAAAGAGACAGCAGTTACCTGCAGCATTTTTTTTCATGCATAAGTTGAAAGCCCCCAAAGGGGCCAGCAAAGACAAACAATGTCTCCTAAGGTCAAGGCTCAACATCAGCAGCACACTGTCCCCTCCTCCCACAGTCCACCTGGTTCAGCACAACATTGTCAGGAAAGGGGCAGATACTTCTACTCTGGTGGGAGAAACTACAGAGTCACATAGAAAAGGGTATGGATTCAAGGTGGGTGGGAAATTGGGAATAACAGCGCAACCTCCCACATCTACCGAGTGACCTGGGAGCTGACCCAGTGACCTCGAGTGGGGCTTCTCAAACATCAGCAGGCATAAGAATCACCTCAAGAGTTCATCAGACACAGATTCCCGGGCCCACCCCCAGGGATTCCAATTTAGTTAACTTTCAGGTGGAGCCTAAGAATTTACATTCCCAACAAGCTTCCAGGTGATCCTGATACTGCTGGTCACGTTCAGAAGCCATGGTCACAGCACGCTCATGCAGAGCAAGTGTCAGATCCATGGGGGCAGCAGCTGGAAATGCTTTCATTCTCTAGGTAATATCCTACCTCTCAGAATGCAAATGGCAGGACACCTCCTTAGCTGTGATGCAGAAGCATATTCAAATCTGTCTGGGATAGAGCTTGGGTAAACCAACACCTTGTCGCTCTTTGACCTTGGTAATCAAGAGCACACAACTTGGTCCAAACCCCTCAACTCTCTTCAGTATTAAATAAGGATTATAACTCTAAAAAGCATTCTTTAACTTGCCCCTAGCATGTGTATGCTGAGCGAGAGCTTCCTTCCCCTGTGCAGATTCGTGATCTCTATTGAGACTCATAGCGGGTGCTGAAATCACCTGTTTACAAAGCTGCATTCCCATGCCAGCCTGCAAGTCTTGTGAAAGCAGCCTCTGTGTACTCCTCCATGGGTATCCCTAATGCCTGACGCTTATTAAAGGCTCTACTCCCAAGCCCTTAATACCCCACCTGAGACTTACTCCGTTTGCTGAGTGAATAAATGAGGGAGGGAGGTTAAGATTTCCATCTCCTGGGGAAGCCAGACTCTGTGAGATCACTTGAGAGAGCAGTGCAGCTGAAGAGAATGTGAACTTGTGCTGCCGCCTAGAGCCCCTGGCCCTTTCTGGCCTCTAACCTTTCCTGATTTCATACTGCCTTCCTTCATGGCTCTTTAGGAAGCACCAGGAGAGATTTCCAAAATCTGGATGCCCAGGCCACCAACAAACCAATTAAATCAAAGCCTTGGGGTGGGACCAGCCATCAGTAATTTCCAAATCTCACCAGGCCATTACCACAGTGGCCAGAGCTAAGGACAGCCAAGCACTGCAGGATCCCAGCTCTGCAGATAGCAGTGACTGACACCTGCAGACACACGAGGCACTGATGAGTCATGGGCGACATTTAACCTCACTGCCACAGGCTCTGCAGCTATTTAGAATCACCCATCTAGACAAACAAAGAAAAATTCTCCCAACATTGCAAAAACAAAGGATTCGTAATTACAACACAAAGCTGGGTGCCTCCCTAATCCTCACAGAACCTGTTTGATCATGAGTTACAAAGAGGTGACAGGGCCTGAGAATGTCCCCTCTGGCTATTGAAGGACCTGTCCACAGGTGGGGAAAGGGCAGCTGGCAGCCCTGAGTACAGGAGCTGCCCTGTTCCTCCCAGAGGGTGGCACAGCACGAGTTCTGCCTAGAGAAAGAGAAAAGAGCACACAGAAATTACAGGCCAGGAAAGTTAGAGAAAGAGCAGAGCAGAAAAAGCAGAGGAAAAGAGAGACCCTGGCAAGCCGAGAAGAGGCTGCTGAAAAGCAGGAAGGAGAGCAGCAGAAAGCAAGGCCTTCAGCTGGCCCTCTCGCGTGGCCAGGGCCCTAACCCCACCAACTCAATGAGCATCACAGCATCAGCCTCTCACACACTGAACTTGCTCTAGGTGTCTTTTCAGTGACTCTTCTGGGGTTTACACAGGCCCGCATTCTCTCTCTGAGATCAAGTTCCCCGAGCAGGGAGTGCTTGCAAGCCCATCTGCAGGCCAAAGTCCCATAATAAATACCCAAATAGAGCACGCTGGTTCTGAGGCAGGCGAAACCAGTGCTGGCAGCTTGGGCCTTCTTGGTTTCTTATCACCCACAGGGATAAGCACTGACTTCGTAAAGTAATAAAAACCCTAAATCAAATCAGCATCAACTAGGCAGCAAAGTATTTTGACTCGATCAGAGGCCTCCATAGCTGAACACAACAGAGGTTAATGAAGTCCTGTCACAAGGAATACGGCCCACGTAATCAAGGGGAGTTTGGTTTCCGAATCTAGGCCTTGGAGACTTCTTGATCTAGCTAATTAGTTGCACGTGCAGTGTCTCAGAGGCAGTGACTGACAGGTGATGGACATAGACTTCTAGCCTGTGTTATATCATCCAGAAAACAGAACAGGACCATTCCCAGCTGTTTCTTTTACTGCAGATACTGCCAGATGTCAGAGCAGATCACTTCACACAGTAAGACTAAAGGAAGTTCCCACCTTCTCCCCCAACCTAGGAAAGAAGGAATAAACAGAGATTTAAGAGTTCGCGGTTTCTGTTTTTGCTAGAGGAGAGGAAGAATGCTGACTCATCATTTGATAATATTTTATCCACCCAGGAACCTGATGACAAAACCACTTCAAAGTGAGCTACTATCTCTGCAAATATGACTCAATTATCAGATGTGAGGATAGTGGTGGGATTTTCTCAAGGATTCCACTACACATACAACCTGACAATTTGTTCAGCTGTGTGGTGGCTGCCTGCCTTGCATGGGATGCTGTCTTGTCATTTCACTTTATGTTATTTTAGAGCCACATGCCTTGGATAGTCTTAAAGCCATGCCTTCCAAACAAGAATGTGTCCACTCATATTGTTCAAGTCTGAGTGACCTAGACCAGGAGAGTTTACGCAAGGCCAAATACCAGGCTCAACTCCATCTAAACTCAACATGGACCAGGCCACATCACAACGAAGAGAGAAAGAACAGTGCCTACTCTGTGGGGCTGCAGTGAGAATCCAATGAGATAAAATACGAGAAGCATTTACCAACATGCCGAGCACATAGTAAGTCTTCAATGACTATGAGATAATCTGTATCTGACCACTCTATTCCTGGGCCTTCTTATCAACATGTCCCTAATGACCACTAGTCCTAGAACTAAATTCTCTTTAAGAAAGATCCTTAGATGAAGTGGCCTTTGCTGGGATTTTGTCCAGTTCCCATGCAAAGAGACAGAATCAGAACCTTCTTCCCCTCTCCTCATTCCCTACAGGCTATGGGAAAGCTTTAGTTTCACAGGAAAGGGAGTAAATAACCATTGCAGGCCCCCAGGTACCTCTCCTACCTAGCCTTCCCAGATATTCTGTTCTGTATTTGGGAGTGGGTACAATGACCTGGGATAAAGGAGTGTCATGTTTTGGTCTGCATATTGTTGTTTTTTGGTTGTTTTCTGTTTTGGAGAAGAAAATAATTTGATGGTATACTAAATATTTTTCCAGAGTTAAAAACATTCAAGAAGAGACGCCTCACAAAAGAAGAGATACAAATGGCAAATAAGCATATCTTCCACATCACATGTCATCGGGAAATACAAATTAGCACAGCAGTGAGATCCCACTACACACCTATTAGAATGCTCAATGTCTAGAGCACAACAACACCAAATGCTGACAAGGATGTAGAGCAAGAGGAACTCTCTTCCATTGCTGGAGGTAATGCAAAAGGGCATAGCCACTTTGGAAGACAGTTTGGTACTTTCTTATGAAACTAAACCCAGTCTTACCATATGATCCAGCAATTGTGCTCCTTGGTATTTACCCAAAACAGTTGCAAACATATGTTCACACAAAAACTTGCACACAGATGTTTAGGGCAGCTTTATTCATTATTGCCACAACTTGGAAGCAAACAAGATGTCCTTCAGTAGGTGAATGGATAAACTGTGGTACAGCCACACAATGGAATATTATTCAGCACTAAAAAGAAATGCCCTATCAAGGCCGGGAGCGGTGGCTTACACCTGTAATACCAGCACTTTGGGAGGCAGAGATGGGCAAATCATGAAGTCAGGAGTTCGAGACCAGCCTGACTAACATGGGTAAACCCTGTCTCTACTAAATATACAAAAAAATTTAGCTGGACATGTTGTCGCATCCCCGTAATCCCAGCTACTCAGGAGGCTGAGGCAGGAGAATCACTTCAACCCAGGAGGTAGAGGTTGCCATGAGTCGAGATCACACCACTGCAGTCCAGCCTGGGTGACAGAGCAAGACTCCGTCTCAAAAAAAAAAAAAAAAGAAGAAAAGAAATGCCCTATCAAGCCATGAAAAGATGTGGAGGAAACTTAAATGTATATTGGTAAGTGAAATAAGCCAATCTGAAAAGGTTACAGACTGTATGTTTCCAACAATATGACATTCTGAAAAAGGCAAAACTATGGATACAGTAAAAAGGTTAGTGGTTGCCATGGGTTGATCTTTTACACTGAGCTTGTGAACCAGTTTTTTAAATGGCGCTAACAAATGTGAACCTGAAAGAGCCAATCTTTGAAGATGAATCCAAAGTGGCTGACTGGGCCTAAATATAAAATAGAGCCATGCAGCTATTTGCTGATGAGAAGTCACACACATACTCTGAGGGTACCAAACATCAACACCTCTGTTCAACTCTGGGACACCAGAGCTTCCCTGAACCAACCAATCAGGGCTCAGCTGTATCAACCAACCAGGGCTCAGTTCTATCAACCAATCAGGGCTCAACAATATTGACCAATCAGAACTAAGTGAGTTTGAATGCTGCATAAACAGACCTGCTTGGAAACCCCAATGGGAAGATTTACTATAAAACCAAACCCTCCAATGGACACAGTGACTCACGCCTGTAATCCCAGCACTTTGGGATGCCAAGATGGGTGGATCACGAAGTCAGGAGTTCAAGACCAGCCAGGACAAGATGGTGAAACCCCATCTCTACTAAAAATACAAAAATTAGCCAGGAGTGGTGGCAGGCATCTGTAGTTCCAGCTACTTGGGAAGCGAGGCAGGAGAATCGCTTGAACCTGGGAGGTTGAAGTGAGCTGAGATCATGCCACTGACTCCACCCTGGGTGACAGAGCAAGACTCCATCTCAAACAAAAAAATAAAAATAAAAATAAAAAAACCCTTTCTTTGTTCTCTAGAATGCACCTTCATTTTACACCAAAGGCCATGTCTCACAGGCTTGCAAACTGTTCACTAAAATAAGGTCTCTTTCCCTCAGAATTCCTTTTCAGAGAACTTTTGGTTCATTGGTACACAATGGTAAAGTGAAAGGTATCTTGAATGACTAAAGAAAAACATAGAACCTGATGACCATCTGCATTCTAAATTCAATTTTAGTTTATTCAGAAACAAACTAGAATGCACCAGAATGTCATAGGAGTGAAATATGAGTTCTCTCATATCAGAGAAAACAAATCAGGTTGGTAAACATTTACTAAGAACTTATAATAAGCAAAACATGGGGTCTTTAGAGTCCTACCTCAGAGCTTACCAGAACTGTGATGTCCCTGAAGAACTGTCCATTAGGGTAGCTCTGAACTGAAAGGGAAAATGGTGCTTCCTCTGCAGCCATGTCCCATCCCGAGGGCATCAGTCCACCTGCCTGACCCTGCCCCCCACCAGATTTAGGAGAGAGTCCCATCCCTGTTGGGAGGAGTAGCTGTAGCCACATCTGGGTTTGGAGTGTCATGAGAGGGTGGGTGCTGGAGCACATACACAGTATAGGTCTGTGCCAGCAGCCTCCCTCACCTGGTGACAGGGAGCACCCACAAGGCCCTGTCCCCTAATCCTGAAACCATCCCAGCTGTTCCATTGAACTGATGTTTATGGTTTCTTTTGAATAAGCATAGAAATTGGCCCTCCTAGTTTTAAAACGAGAAAGTTACATTTGTTTTATCTGAGTTCCTTTCTCAGGAAACCATCAGTCCTCTCAGATGGTATCAAGGAACTAAAACTTTCCAGATCACAGCATCAGGACAAGGAGACCCTGGACCCCTCACCTGTCATTATTGCCTAACCCACCACCCACTGCCTGTTGACTAACTCCTCTTCCTTACAACTCCCTAATTCCTGTTTTCCCACATGTAATTACATTCCTTCTATGTAAACCCCTAATTTTGGTCAGTTTAGGAGACAGAGTTGAGACTGATCTCCCATTTCCTTGGCGGCAGCATCTGAATAAAGCTGTCTTCCCTGGCAATACTTACCTCAGTGATTGGCTTTCTGTGTGACAAGCAACAGGACCTATACTAAACCCCTAGTGTTTCGGTAATAATCCCACTCTCCCAGAGCCTTTGGAGCCATCGCCCTAATCTGTGCTTTCTCTGCCCTCTGTCCCTCTTCCTTGCTCTCAGCATTTTGCAAATTAGCTCATCCTGTTAATGTAGTGACAGTTAGACATCACTGTGCCTACTCTCAAAGACAAAGCTCCCACCACAGACAGAGGACCTTTAAGAATAAGAATGAGTTTTACAAGACCTGTCTGCAAATATAGTCACCAAAAAAATTCCATCCTCCAGGGTGCTGACCTAAAGACTTCAAATCATAGCCCTCCCTGATAAATGTCAAACTTTTCCCAGGACACCTCTAAAATAAGAAGGGTTCAATGCTGCACAGTAGATATTTATGAACTATTCTGTTTTGAAACAGTAATGCAATGAAAATGAGTCATTAAGAAATATATCCCAGTAGAAATTTTCATGCAGGATCCAGTTGAATTTAGTTTTTAAAAGATTTAAAAATAACAAATCCCATTCTTCCTCCCATGGCACTGGGCTGGGAGAAAGAAGTTTCTTTAACTCCGAGGTAGAGAAGCTCTCTGCTGCGGACACACACATGTATTTTATGTCATTTCTGTCTGCAGATTTCTGCAGGTTCCTTTTGCTGCAGTTTCACCAAGGTGTGGGCTGGCTGGGAAGAGAACAGAAGCATGCTGCACCACCACCAAATAGCAGAGACAAATGGTTGCTTTCTTGAGCTGTTTTGAGAGTGGTTTGATTTTTAGCCCACAAATTTCTCTCCCTCTATAATGTTCTTGTAAATGGATAAGTGCAAATCCAAAGTTTAACTGTTTTAATAGACACATTAATAAAAATAACAGGTGTGAAACACTGTGTAGATTACATGGCACTTAAACAAAAATCATGTTGTTTCATCATCCAAACAGCCAAGTGGCATAGGCATTGCTATCTCTGTAATATGATCCTTCAATGCTCAGTAGAAAGATAAAGCCAGCTGTCAAAGGTCAACGTGCTTGCAGTGGTAGGTGGATGGCACTAGGGCTTCAGCTGGGCTCCTCTGCCTCATTCATCACCTGGCTCCATGGCCACGGCTGTGTCCCATCAGGAGCTGCCAAGAAGTGACTTTATTCCTCTGCCTTTCAGCAATGTAACTATTGCAGAAAGAGCAGAGCCCGCCTATTTCCAAACTTCCGCAAAGGAGACGTGTGTGCCCACAGTCTTGCTATTACTGCATGCACGGTTCAAAGACCACCACAACCGCGTCTCACTTCCTCACACCACAAAGCCTGCCCTCTGGCCTCATGTGCCACTGTCCCTAGGAGAGAAGAGAGCAGGCCATCCTGCTTCTCAAAAGCAGCTGAAGTGTGTTTCAGCCAGGGCTCCCTCCCGGCTGCTGCAGAACTTCTTCAAGTGGCGTAGAGCAGGGATCTGTTGCAGAGGACGGCCCTGTGTGGGCCTAGTACCTCCAATCTGGTGCTCCCATGAGATTCAGCAAAGCGAGCCCTCAGGAAAGTGCAATGGGCATGAAGTGAGGAGACCAACAGCATAAGAAGGCATGTGTGTTAGGCAGTTCTTGCATTGCTATAAGGAAATACGCAAAACTGGGTATTTTAGAGAGAAGAGGTTTAATTGGCTCACAGTTCTGCAGTTTGGCCAAGCACGGCACAAGCATCTGCTTGGCTTGTGAAGAGGCCTCTGGGAGCTTTGACTCATAGGAGAAGGTGAAATGGGAGCAGGCACGTCGCATGGTGAGAGCAAGAGCAAGAGAGGGAGAGCGGTGAGAGGCAGCACGCACTCTCACAAACAGATCTCTGCAAGAACTCACTGCGGTGAAGACAGCACCAAGCCATGAGAGATCCATCCCTGCGACCCGAACACCTCCCACCAGGCCCCACCTCCAACACAGGGGAGTACATCTCAACATGAGTTTAGAAGATTTAGAAGGCATCTCTCACTGCCTCTCATCAGCATACAATGCAGGCGACCTGCAGGATTCGTGGAAGCTGAAGGAGGTTGTTCAGGAAGCTGGAGCTGCTGCAGCCTGAGGCGGGCCACCCGGGGCTCGAGAGATAGCAGCACCTGCCCTGCTCAGACCCGCTCCTCACTCGCCCCTTCCAAGGCCCTCAGATTTCTCCTACGATGACCCCTGACCTGGCAAAGCCCTCCCAGCTTAGCTAAGTGGATGCAGTTTAGTGGAACCTCATGGAGACTTCAGTCCCAGTACCTTTGGAACCCAACTAGCACCAGGACTCACCAGCCTGGCCACAAGTGCCCTCAGGCCGCTTATGTGAAACCAGATCTCAAATGAAAAGCTAGCTACATGACCCACCACCCTACACACACACACACACACACACACACACACACACACACACAGTCACATGCTACATAAACACATTTCAGCCAATTTCAGCCTGCATGAATGATGGTACAGGTATTGATCGACTGACCACCTATGCAACTTATGACCATTCGACTTTATGACCACAATCGCCAGCCACGACTGCTCCGCGTCTGGCAGCGCAAACGTTGCCCAGCTGGGCGTATGACAGTGCGGACCAGCTTCCAGCAGCACTACCATCTCCACGTGCACCATTTCAACTGTACATATAGCCTACTCAACTTACAACCAAATCGTGTTACGACTGGTCCACGGTCCCAACCGTGGTCGTAAGTCAAGCGCTAGCTGTAGTCCCATAAGATTGTAATGGAGCTGGGAAATTCCTTTTGCCTGGTGACATCATAGCTGTCCTGATGTCATGGCCCATTGCTCACATGTCTGTGGTGACGCTGGTGCACACCAGTCTACTGCACTGCCAGCCCTACAAAAGTCTAGCACATACAATTACATAAAGTACATTATGTTTCATAAGGATGATAAATGGCTTTGTTACTGGTTTACGTATTTGCCATACATTTTATTGTTATTTTAGAATGTCCTCCTTTTACTTACAAAAATAAAATTAAGCTATAAAGTAGCCTCAGGCAGGTTCTGCAAGGAGTATCCAGAAGACATGGTTATCCTAGGAGATGGCAGCTCTGTGCGCGTTATTGCCCCTGAAGACCTTCCACTGGGACAGGACATGGAGGTGGAAACAGTGATATTGATGATCCTGCCCCTGTGTAGGCCTAGGCTAATGTGTGTGATTGTGTCTTTGTTTTTAAGAAAAAAATTAAAACTAGAAAAGAGCTTCTAGAAGAAGTATATACAGAAAATATTGGCCGGGTGAGGTGACTCATGGCTGTAAGACCAGCACTTTGGGAGGCCGAGGCGGGCAGATCACCTGAGGTCAGTAGTTCGAGACCTGCCTGGCCAACATGGTGAAATCCCATCTCTACTAAAAATACAGAAATTAGCCAGGCATGGCGGTGGGTGCCTGTAGTCCCAGCTACTTGGGAGGCTGAGGCAGGAAAATTGCTTGAACCCAGGAGGTGGATGTGGCAGTGAGCCAAGATGGCCCCACTGCACTCCAGTATGAGACAGAGTGAGACTCTGTCTCAAGAAAAAAAAGAAAGAAAAAGAAAATATTTTTGTATAGCTGTACAATGTGTTTGTGTTTTAAGCTGAGTATTATTAAAAGAGTCAAAAAGTTCAAAAAAAGTAAAATTTATAAAGTAAAAAAATTATGGTAAGCTAAGGTTAATATATTAAGGAAAGAAGAGTTTTTAAAATAAATTTAGTGTAGCCCAAGTGTACAGTATTTACAAAGTCTAGAGGCAATGTACATCAGTGGTCAGTCTCCAACATTTTCAGCACCAGAGACTGGTTTCATGGAAGACTATTTATCAACAGACCAGTGGGGGAATGATTTCAGGATGAAACTGTTCCACCTCAGATCATCAGGCGTTAGATTCTCATAGGGAGCACACATCCTAGATCCCTCGCATGCGCAGTTCACAATAGGGTTTGCGCTCAGATGAGAATCTAGTGCTGCCTCTGATCTGACAGGAGGTGGCGCTCAGGCAGTGATGCCCGCCAGCCACTCACTTCCTGCTGTGCAGCCCAGTTCCTAACAGACCACAGACTGGTACTGGTCCTTGGTCCTGGGGCTGGGGACCAGTGATGTGCATCTTGTCCTAGGCCTTCACATTCACTCACCACTCACTGCCATTTTTATCTTTTATACCTTTTTTTTGGTACCTTCTCTACGTTTAGCTATGTGCGGACATGCAAACACTGTATTACAATGGCCTGCAGTTCTCAGTACTGTCTCTTCCTGCACTGGTTTGCAGCCTTGGAGCAATGGGCCATACCATGCAGCCTCAGTGTATAGTAGGCTCCACCCACTAGGTTTGTGTAAGTGCACCCTGTGATGTTCACACAGCGATGAAATCACCTATGGATGCCTCTCTCCAAAGGCGCCCCTGTGGCTAAGCTGCACGCAACTGTGTAAGTATTCACCCCATCTGCCATGGTGAGGGCCAGCAGTTCACATCACAGCTCCAGCCTGGAAGGAAAAACTCCATAGAAGAAAGATGAACACCAGGGTTGGGTTAAGGTCCAAGTCTGCACATCAAAGCCTATTTCAAAAAGACTTCTTTAACATTTTCTACACATCCTGTTTCACACCAACTTTTATGAAGATAAAAGATAGAGATATGTGTACATCACTAAAATAACCCTTATTTCTTGCCCAGTCAACAAATCTTGCCCCAGAACACATTTGTAATATTGACAAACCGAGATTCATGCTTTGCCACTGATCTAAGAAACTGTAGATAGACATTCAAAGCAAATGGCCTTTCCATATTCAAAAGCATGGCTGTAAATCATTAAACCAAAGTAACTACTACACCCTCCACAATTTCAGTGAGTTCATCTGTGTAATTTGGATGGTCACTCACCTCCATCGTACACAAAGGCAAGGCCATCCCATGCCCAGATCAAAGGCAGCAGACACCAGAGGCTTCTCCTTAAAAAGAAAATAAGACTTTCATGTGATCTTTAAAGACTCTGGTTGATAAACTTGGCAAGACTTTCTTCTGTACACACATGTGACACACACACACACGCACACACACACAGATGAATAGAATCTGTACAGATGGCTGAAAACTTTCTGATCTCTGTCATAAATTGCAAAGATACCTAGAAATCAATAGACCTCCTCAGAGTATGGCGGTTGAAGTGTCCAAGCGGTCATGATTAATGGAGCTGAAGCTTCACCAGGAGAGAGGGGAATATGTCACATTATCCTGGGAATGCCTGCAAAATTCCACATCTGCTTAGGTTGGAGTTTCTTATAAGTTCAGTATTCACCAGAAGAATTCTACCGTCAATGTTGAAATCTCAATAAAATACATAGATCCATTTTCCCACTTTACTCTGCAGCCCAAGCCCTAGCACATGCTAAGTAAGCAATAGTAATGAATGCAGTCAATAAAGTCCTTGCTGTTGATCAGAAACCTGAGGACTTCAAATTCACATTCTGCATGAAGTAATCCCTTTCCAGTACCATAAAACAAAAGTATAGAACATTGACTGGTACTCTAGTAACCTTAGAATAATACAAGATTATTTTAAATAAATTCCTACTGTCTTCTTACCACTTGTTTAGCTGACAAAGAATTTCCTGCTTTTGATATTCTGATAAACTGAGAAAATCTATTAATTTATTAATGTTTTTAAATGCATCCTTTATTGTAGACTATGCTAAGCCCTAAGAAAATAAATATAAAATCTAGCCTCTACCCTTAAAATAATGTAGTCTAATAGGTGATGTAGAGAAGTAGACCAGCAATTATGATAAGGTGGCGGGCTAAGTGGCTAGGACAAATGCTGTGAGTGGGGCAGGGGCTGCAGTGGGAGAGGCCACCCTGCAGTGGGGAGCAGTGCTCTCTCTCTGCCATTGTTTAGAGTTGCCAGTGGATGGTGACACTAGAAAGCAGACCAACCTCTAGTTGACTTTAGTTTTTATCATTGCTTTTTAATTCTCTGCAAACAACGTACCCCTTAATGCTCCCAACACTCCGGGGCCACACGCTTCCTGAGAGAGGCCAGTGTGAGGCCAGGGGAGACGAACGTGGACCTAAGCTCCGGCTCTGGAGCCAACCTCTCAGAGAGCTAACAGGGATGCTGGGGCAGCTGAGCCCCGAGTTGAGCCCAAGCTGTCAGGCCGTGATTTGAACATTAATCTTGATACAATGTGGTTTGAGGCCAGGTTGGTAAGTCCTAGGGACAGTCAGTTACAAGGTAATGTGACAGAGTCACTCTGTGGTTCAGAAGGGCACAGAAGAGAGAGTCACCGTACATGGGTGGAGGATCTGTACAGATGCCAGGGGAGAGGGAGGTGGAGGTGACCGATGGGCAGGGTGGGAGGCTGGGTCACAGCAGGGAGTGGCTCAGTACCAGGGACACCTCTTGGCACAGAGGGAGCCTGGGGCAGACTGAAAGGGAATGGGAGATGGAGAGGTGGACAAAAGGCTTTTGTCTTGTCCTGAGGAATTAGCTGAAAATGAGGACTGCACCTTATACTTCTCTCCCCTACTGTCTCCCTCTTTAGATTTCAAGCACGATGCCTAAAGTATCAGGAAGTATTTAGCAATCTTCCTAATAAATCCACACCACTGAAGAGAATTAAGCAGGTGACTCTGTCCGGTTGCAATTCAGAACCTTCCTCTGGCTAGACCTACAGACTGGCTGACAAGGAGAGTGGGGACAGGGATTAGGGGACAAGGAGGCCATAGAAACAAAAGGCCATGGGAACAAGGGGCCTTGGAGACAGGGCAGCCATGCGGACAGAAGGCCATGGTGACCGGGTAATGGGGACAGGAGGCCATGGCGACCACAGGTGATGGGGACAGGAGGCCATGGGGACCAGAGGCCTTTGGGACATCAGGTCATGGGGACAGCAGGCCATGAGGACAGGGGGATCATGAGGACAGGAGGCCTGGGGACAGGAGGCCTGGGGACAGCCATAGTGACCAGGGACCATGGGGACAGGAGGTCATGGAGGCAGGAAGTCATGGGGAAAGGAGGTCATGGGGACAGGGGCATCATGGGGACAGGAGGCCATAGTGACCAGGGGCCATGGGGAAAGAAGGCCATGGGCACAGGAGGCCATGAGGATGGGGTGGGGGGTCATGGGGATGTGATTCATGTCTGATACAGACCAGAGGGGTGCTGATTGAACTGTATTTACTGGAGAGAAGCTGTGGGACCCATATCTGTTGAGATGCTGGGCAGAAGGGTGAGGGAGGACTCTAGGCTAGCCGCGTTTTCTCGCAGGAATGATTTGAACACAGTCCAGAGATACAGCAACCAGAAAGAGGATGAGGATTCTGTTGGAAGGGGGTAGACTGAACTGGAGCATGTTGAGTTTGGGGTCAGAGCAGCTTGTGCTGCAATTGTCTGCAGTAAGCCTCAAGCAAATGTTAGAAGTTGGTGCACAAGCAAAAAGCAGTGGGAGAATCCCGCAGCAGGACGCACTGTGTGACAGAGAAAATGCAAGGACAGGACTCATGGAAGCACGACCCTGAGGAGCAGCTGTGAGGCCACCAGCACACAGGGGAAGAACAGAAAGGCCTGGGGTGGGGGTGGCAGGAGAGCCTGGAGCTCAGAAGCCAGAGGATCCCCAGGAGCAAATGCCCACTGCAGCACAGAATGTTAGAAATAAATGCAAGCCACCAATGTTCCAGTAGCCACCCTAAAAAGAAAATCAAAACGTGAAATCCAATTTCGTAATATATTTTGTTCAACCTAATATAGCCAAGATGCTGTGATTTCAAAATGTAGTGAAGATTTAAAATATCGAGATATTTTATGTTCTTTTTTCGGAAGCAAATCTTGGAAACCCGGTTTTACAATTCCAGGACATCTCAATTCAGACACCAAATTTCATCAGAAATGCTTGATCTGTATTTAGAGTTCATACAGTTTACAGCTGAGAAACTAGATTCACAGACACAAGTGGTTCCAATTGTACTTAAATGTTTTTCAATAACTGAATATCTGCTTTTAAATGTAAAATAATTTTAAAATATTTTAATTAAATAATTAATTTTAATTAAGTAATTTATTAAAAATTAATTTAAAATTCCATTCCTTGCTGCACGGTGGCTACATTTGGAGTGTTCTACAGCCCTCTGCACAGCTGGCCACCCCTACTGAACAGGGCAGATCCACAGCTTCAAACGAGGCCTCTGGGTTTGACCATGGTGGGAAGCCAGGTTCTAGAGCACTGATGGGGGCACAGCCTGACAGTGGGGGGGTTACAGGTTGAGGGGAAGTGGAGGAAATGTCAACAACATAAATCTCTTGGATGTTGACTTTGTAAGGAAAGAGAGAGTAAGGCAGCCACAGGGAACCCAGAATCACAGGAGGTTTGCTTTTGTCTAAGACAGGAAGATAAGACAGAGATTGAAATCTGAGTGAGTGAGTGAAGCAGTCTTTGGGGCCTTTATTTGTCTGAAAGTCCCACTTAGACCAACATGTGATCATGACAGTCATAACAAGAAAGTTCACTGAGCGCTTTCTGGGCGTTGAGTATCCTTACTTTATGTGTTATCTCATTTAATCAACATGTAACCATGGAAGAGTAGGTTTTGCTTTCAGAAGAAAAGCAGAGATTGGAGCGATCATAGTGCAGTCACGATGGGATGGACGCATCATGCAACCAGAATGCAAGCCCTGAGGAGTGTGCCGGCACTCAGATTCTGGGAGTGACAGGAAAGGCGCAGTGATATCTGCACTGTGGCTTTGCCTTCGATTTATCATGTGCATAGCTGATATGACGCAGCTTCTGACACAGGAGCAATGTGGGAGCACACAGGAGGATGGGTGGAATCACACCCCCTGGGGGGTTCCAGAGCCTAGAAGGGTGTCACCTGCAAGCAGCATTTGAAGATCACCCCTTCACAGTGGGGATGAGGAGTCACCTCTACAAACTTCTTATTTGTCCACCGTGGCCAAATTCCGTGCAAATTCCTGTGACAGACCCTTTGGTGGATGACTAGGATTCATAAGGAAAAACTGCTTCCAAACTAGTCCTGCAGGGGAACAGCTGCTCACACGTGCAGAAAACATGTCTAGCCCACTTCAAAGACTCTGTGCATGTCTACCCACCAAAGGAAAGAATTCTGAAAAGAGAGCCATAAATAAGTCTTCGGGGGAAGACAGGTTCAGCAATTTTAATTGCTCTGTTGAAAGGCAGAGCTTTCTGCCCCCTTTTTCCTTTTGCTGATCTGGAGTCAATAAAGCTATTTACATAATTTTTTTAAGCTGAGTACTAGAAATGTGTTAGAAAAAATAGTTTGTTCATCTGGAATAGCAATTTTGGTACATGAGAGACAATGGCTTCACCTGACTTGGGGAATTCCACTGCTAGCTAGTCCCCAAAGATTCTGCAAGACAAGAGGGGCTAACAGAGGGGCTGGGCCACAGTATCAGGTATCCAAGGAGGACCCCAGGTGAAAAGATTGATTCACAGCTCACTGCTTCATAGGATCAGACTGGTTCATTCTCTTTTTTTTTTCTTTTTTTAAAGACTGAATCTTTCTGTGTACCCCAGCCTGGAGTGCAGTGGTGCGATCTCGGCTCATGGTAACCTCTGCCACCTGGCTTCAAGCAATTCTCCTGCTTCAAACTCCCAAGTAGCTGGGATTACAGATGCCCACCACCATCCCTGGCTAATTTTTGTATTTTTTTAGTAGAGACAAGGTTTCACCATGTTGACCAGCTGGTCTCGGACTCCTGACCTCAAATGATCTGCCTACCTCAGCCTCCCAAAGTCTGGGATTACAGGTGTAAGCCACCACGCCTAGCCTCGGACTGGTTCATTTTCATGGAGAGGATTGGCTCAGGAGATCAGTAATGTCTGGTCATATGAAGACAGTAGTAAGACTCCACAGTGATAGCTAATATTTATATTAAGTTGGTGCAAAAGTAATCATGGTTTTTGCCATTGAAAGTAATGGCAAAAAACAGCCATTATTTTTGCACCAACCTAATACAATGCATTTGCCTGGTGCCAAGCAAAGTTCTGAATGCTTTATGTGTTTCCCTATTTAAATTCCTTTAATCTTCATAGCAACCCTTGCAGATAAGGAAACTGAGTCCCAGAAAAGTGAAGTAACCTGCCAAACGTCACATAGCTAGCAAGGTACAAAGCCAGAATTTGAACCTAGGCTCTGAGCCAGCCAAGATACCTGCTAACTCCAAGTGTTTTGTTTCAACTCAGCCATCCTCTGGGATTTTTCTTGTATTTAAATCCCTGTGGGCCCAGTGAAAAGGGAACTGACACAATTAAGGAAAAGTTGCTCATATTTTCCAAGCTAAAATTTCACCCAGATTATCCTAATGTATATATAGCTGCCATTTTAGGGATCAGGAGCTTACTAAGCTAGGACTGGATACTTCCCTAACTTACATTTAAATAAAGTTTTTTCTGCTACCATTTCCAAAGACAGGACAGTAGGGTTTATTGATCGCGAGTCAAAGCTATCCCAGAGCATGAGGAAATAATGTGGTTTCTTTATTAGCAGGGTTCCTGATGAAGGCTGTAGCTGCTTCCAGAAGGAGCCAGGGAATGAAGTGCCTGTTGGCAACTTCACAAAGTCTGTGAGTCGAAGGCTGAAAGCAGTGGAAATGGGCCCGCGGGGACAGGCATCTGTCGTCCTTGAAGAAATAACTGACCTAACATCTCAACTACACCAGAGCAGGGGCCGTCACAAAGAAAGATAAAAGAAACTAAACTTGAGCTTCAGAAAACTGAAGAGCCCACTGCAAAATCCCTCTCTTTGGATCAGTCAGCTTTCTGAACTCTAGATGGCAACTTCCATTAAAAGTCTAGAGCTACGTCACATGTCAGAATAAGTGACACCAACCTCCTACTTGATGCCCAGAAGCTGCAGAACTGAGCCAGCCTAACAACTAGGAGAAAAGAACCAGCTCCTGTTCCTGGATGACAGTCACCCAGACATGAGATCTTCCCCACTGCTGAGCAACCTGATAGGGACCCCAGGCTGGACCTAAATGTGCCTGCTTCTTGCAGTTCTGGGCACTCATCAGCTTCTTTGTAACCATAACTAGTTCCAAGTAATGTCTTTGTTCCCAGAACTTTAGCCAAAAGTCCCAGCTATAGGAGGATGGAAACCTTGAAACTTGCTGAGATGCCTCCTTGCATTTTGTGGGGGGCAACCCAGCTTGCAACGGCAGGACTATGAAAATGAGGTAGAGAAAGGAAGTGATATTTATCAAGTACACACTGTGAACCAGAGTTTTTTTTTCATACATGATCCCATTTAATCATTAAAACATTATAAAGCAGTGTTACTATTCCTGTGTACAGATGTACAGATTAGGAACAAAAACAAGACAGGCAGCATGGTTTCAAGTTGTAAAGTGACAATCCAAACCCAGCCTGGGTGACTCCAAAACCTTATCCCAAAAACTGTAGGTATTTATATCAACTTGATTAATTTTTGTAGCAAATCGTAGAACCTGAGAGCTGAGAGAGGTGTCAGAGATCGTGTGGCCCAACCCTTCAAACTCAGTGGGAAGAAACAGGGCCCTAAGAGCTGAAGCCACATGTCCAAAGCCACAGTGATATTTGTTCGCTGTCTTAGCATGCTGCTGTAAAAGTTGGTGGGTTAAAACAGCACGCATATATTAATCACAGTTTCTGTGGGTCAGAAGTCCAGCCATAGGGTGGCTCAGTCGATTCTTTGCTTAGGGTCACACAAGGCCAAAATCAAGGTGTTGGCAGGGCTGCGTCCCTTTCTGGAGGCTCCAGGGAGGATTCCACTTCCAAGCCCACTTATGTTGTTGGCAGAATTCACATCCTTATAGTTAGTGGGTGGAAGTCCCCATTTCTCCACTGGTCTGAAGCCCTCTCCACTCCTTGGGGCCACCTGCACTCCTGGACTCAGGGCCCCTCCCTCTGCCAGCCCCTGACAGCCCATGAAGCCTTCTCACCTTTTGATCTCTTCACCTTCCCTTCAGTCCCATCTCTCGGACTCCAGTGAAGAGAGTTCTTTGCTTTTGAGGTGATTTGGTTGGGCCTGCTCAGATAATTCAAGATAATCTCTCTATTGTAAGGTCCATAACTTTAATCACATCTGTGAAGTCCTCTTTGCGAGACATAACACAGTCACAGTTTCCAGGGGTAAGGGCCCGAACTTCTTTAGGGTCCATTCTGCTGACCACATGGTAGCTCTGAATGAAGCTAGAGGACAGGGTTATAAATGCAAAATAAAGGCGTTAAGCCATGCCAATCAAACATGTTGTGTGTCAGGAGTATCACAGCTTCCAGCTAGAAGCTATATCAGCATTTTTTTCCTATTCCCCGCCACCCCGGCAGAGCAAGGGAGAACCATCGCCCATTTGGCTTTTCTGGGTGCTCCAAGCCTGTTTTGGGAGCATGCCTGCACCCTTCTGTGAGTACTGCTGCTGATCCCCAGAACGTCAACAAACAGATGTGCAAATGTAAATACCAAAAGCTTATTGCAAAATATTCATTCATATGTTAATTTATTCAGTTATTCAGTAAACATTTATGGAGAGTCTACTGCAAGCAGGCAATGTGAAAAAGGTTTGTGGATTTGCAACAACTTAGAATTATTCATAAGGCAGCTTCCTTGTCTGGTATGAATAACTGAATTGACCGCATTTGGGCCTTTGCAAAGGTCAGCATTCACACCATTTACACTGCAGATGGCACCAGGGCAGGGCTGGGACTGGTGGCAAAGTGACTAGCCCTGCTCAGCAGGTGGATGGAGGTCGATACTGGAGATGACCCACCTCTACAAACAAGGGTCAGGGGACCTGCAGCTGCTGTTACTGTGCATTCAGGGACCCATGCTGTGTCGCTGTCCCAGCAGGGGAGTCTCAGGAAGACAGTTGTCAAGCATGACACGCGACAGGCTCCCTCTTCAAGACCAGCAAGGATGTTCTTCTAGGGACAAATGTGGTGGACCCTCAGTTCCTACCCCACCAGAGCTCTTGGTTTCGTAGTTCAGAGCCAGGCAGCACTTTCAGAATATCAGCTCCTCTCCAGACTGACTGACATATGAAAATCTGAAATGATCCAAACAACTGATGGAGTGTTCGCTTTTCAAAAAGACCGGGCATTCATTAGCAAGCATATTCAAACAGCAGGCTTCCTTTCAATGTGGGTCCGTTTAGTGACTGATTCAGAGTGGTGTTGTGTTGTGTTGTGTTTTACTTTAGACAGAGTCTCACTCTGTCAGGCTGGAGAGCAGTGGTGTCATCTCAACTCACTGCAACCTAATCACCTCCCGGGTTCAAGCAATTCTCCTACCTCAGCCTCCCAAGTAGCTGAGACTACAGGTGGACACCACCATGCCCAGCTAAATTTTTTTGTATTTTTAGTAGATACCGAGTTTCACCATCTTATCCAGGCTGGTCTCAAGCTCCTAACCTCAAATGATCCACCCACTTTGGCCTCCCAAAGTGCTGGGATTCACTTCAGACTTTTAAAACTGAAAGAGGCCTTGCAGTCCAAGCCCTTTAAAACAAGAAAAACAGGGCCCAAAAAGACAGCGGGCCTTGCCCAGGAACACGGCTAGTTCATGCCGGCAGGACTAGAACTCAGAACCTCTGAGCACTGCCCTCTCCCATGGCTCCACCCTGCCTCCTACAGCAGTGATTACAGAGCACAGCTTATAAAAGGATAAGCTTGTGCATGGGGTGTAGCGCATCCTGGGCTACGGCCAACATACCCATCACTTCATACGGCATGGGGATGCTGGCTGAGAGCTGGTTCTCATCCAATTCCACAGCGCAAACTGTGTGACTTCAGGTAAGTTGTTCACCTTCTCTGGATCTCATTTCCTTCATATGTGAAATGAGCCCTGACCAAGTGCTATTTAAAGCCCTTCCCATCTCCAGTATCCATGACAAAATGGAGGAAGCCGTGCGGGGTTAGCCACAAGCCAGGAGCACAGCAAAACCGTGGAGGGGTTTGGCCTGGGAGATGCTGCTTTAATGTTTACGGTGCAAGGATTTTCTCACCGGACTGTTGGTGTCTCTGGGATTTCTCATTGTGCACAGTGCACAGTGCCGGGCTCAGTGTCTTCCTACCATCCTTCTTGCTGGGGTCCCCTGCCATTTGTGGAAGTCCCCTCTGCACCTCACACTGCCTTCTCACAGGGCAGCCTGTGCCTACTTCCTGTGCCCTGTGACGGCGTGCAGGACTGCAAGGTCACTTTGCAGGCCTCTGTTTTCTCATTTATAAAATAGAATTATAAGACAGATATGATTCCTGTCATGTAAATGAGAAAACAGAGGCCCAACTGGGTAGGCTGGAGCAGGGTCTCAGAGCTGGAGTACAGGAGCACTGGCTAGTGAAGAGACTTCCCAGCCTCCGGAGGCTCTGTGAGAGGCGAGGCCTCGGGGTGGGGAGCCGGCAGGGTAGGCAGATCAGATCAAATGGAATCTTGCAGGAAGCAAGGCCGACCCATGCCTCTCACGCCCTACCACCCACAGAAGTTATCATCCCCGTGGCTCCTGCACATGGGACCCTGCAAGGCCTCTCCAGTCACCACTACCCCCGTTAGCAGTGCCTTCCATCCTAACCAAGAGGGAAGGAGGAGGGTGGCTGCGTTCTGGGCCACGGCACTTTTTTTTTAACCTGAGGCACAAGGCAAGGAGAGCAGAGAGTGGCCCTGTAGTCCAGCGAGCCTCAGCTCTGCTGTCCCGGAAACACCACCCTCCCTCCTCGCCCCTCCCCACGACTGAGAGAGCACTGGGTGTGCCAGGAAGGCTCTGCACTTGACCTTCACCTTCACCTCGGGAGAGTGAGAAGTCGGATATGATTCCCGTTTTATAAATGAGAAAACAGAGGTTCTGCAAAGTGACCTTGCAGTCCCGCACGCAGTCACAAGGCACAGGAAGTTGGCACAGGCTGCCCTGTGAGAAGGCAGTGTGAGGTGCAGAGGGGACTTCCACAAATGGCAGGGGACCCCAGCAAGAAGGATGGTAGGAAGACACTGTGTCCAGCACTGTGCACTGTGCACAATGAGAAAACCCAGAGACACTGACAATCCGGTGAGAAAAGCAAGTCCAAGACTCCCAAGGATGACAGAGGAAGGAATGAAGCCCTGGCCGGCCCAAGTCACGCGGAGAGTCAGTCAGTTCAGAGAAGCCCAGGAAGGGAGAAGTGGGTGAGGTTTCCGCGGCCGCTCTTACCATCTCGCTCACCGTCGTACGCTATCTGCTTGGCAAAAATAGGTGTGTTAAATCTCAAGGTAATAATAAATGTTGTCCAAAGACAAGAAAAAGGAGCCAAACCCCAGATGTTTTCATTCCATGGGGCAATATTATGGTTTCCACTTTCACATTCGCCCTCTGTGCAGGAAAACAGAGCAGGGAAGGGGTGCAGACAGACTTCTCACTCTCGTTTCTTTCCAGCTACTATTGTGGCGTTTATCCCCCGTGGTAGACTTGAAATTCCACCGCACAGGTGGTCACTCTGATCTCCCCCAGCAAAACAGTTAAACACATGAAAAGGAAACCACCTCTGAAAAGCAGCAAAACTCTAGAGTTAAGAACCAAAATATTTAGAAAGGCAAACTCTCAAAAATGGTTTAAGCATATTCAACACATGGAAATCCGGTGCTCAGCCCAATGAGAACGAAGCGATTAGCAGGGAACGGGAACAGGGCCGGCACTCAGGAGGGAAACAGCTCAGAGACACTCCTGTGCCCACCGGGTGGAGTCACTGGGGACACGGAGCATGCTTGCACCTTTGTTGTGTCCCATCGACACCCAGAATGGAGGTTTCCCTGTGTGATGTGACTGTGTAGCTCTGAGCATGAGCACAGGCCTGCTGCACAGGTCGCATTTGGAGGAACCCAAGGAAGGAGCCCCCTCCCAGGAGTCACCAGCTTGCAGGTTAACTGGCCTTGGTCCAACATTTTACCAAGAAGTGAGTGATTAGCCTGAGATCACCCTGTGGCTTGGTGACAAGGTGGGGACCAGGACTCAGACCTTTGCACTCCTGGTCCAGAGACTCATCTTCAGCTGTCAGCAAAGCTGATGCTCTGCTGATCTCGCTGCAGACCTAGGAGGTTTTCCTCTGTGTCCCCACCATTTCCTGCATGGGTGCCCCCAGCTTCTGTTCCTTCCTCTCTCCACCCCCCCTGCCTCATGTCTGTGGCCTGTGCTAGGCAAGGCAGGTATGATGTGGGCAGGAGGAGGTGTGCAGGGAGCTTTAAAGGAAAAGAGGGGCTGTGAGGTTTCTGGGTCTGGTTGATTCCATAGCGTTTGATCAACTGCTGGTCAGGGATAGGAGTTTATGCTCTTTGTTTCCCACTTAGAGCTGTCCCCAGTGGGCCATCCCTTCCTGCACAAGGTCATCACTCCCAGAAATACCCTGTGTCCCTCCCAGGACGTTCAGGCTCTGAAGGGGTCCGCCTGTGTGCTCCCTTCCTCAGGGACTTCAAGGAAGCAGTTTGCCCCATGGAGACACAGCCTGGGCCTGGCAGAGGCAGCCTGCAGGTGGACCAGCTGGGGTGTGGGCTGTGGAGGCCACGCCTCCCACTTGGATTGTCTCACTCAGTAACTAATGAAGGCAGGATTTTTATTTTTTTTAGTACCCACTGAATTCTGACCAAACCTAGGAAGGAACGAACAGTTTTATCAGCATGCAGCCTGAATGTCTGATTGTCAGTTTTAAAAGTCAACATCTATTCATGAGGTGAGGTTTAACCTCTGTGGAATTTGTACAGCGTATGGATTTGTAATTCCCAATCCTTAGAAATCTGAATGTCTGTGTGACTTACATGGGCAGATGCCATTTTTTTTGGTCATCTAGACGTCAGTTTAGACAAACTTGACTGACTGACTTCAGTGAGTAAGGTATTTCCAGCTCTGTTTATTTTAATCCACTCTAATCCTAACGTATTAGAGGATGTTACATAAAATCACCTCAAATCGCATCAAAATAAAATTAACTTCCAAGTCTAATTTTAAAAAGTAATGTTATAGAACTTTTTATTGGTAGCAACCAGTTAATGAAATATGTATGTTCATGTTTAACTGTGTATTCTCATCTTTGAGGCTACTTGGTTGGAATTTGGGACCATATCTTTATTTCTACAAACTACTGAGAGGTGTGGAAAATAAGAATGAGCCACCCCCTAATGAGTGCACTTCCTTGAGCATCTTCTGGGTAAGACAGGACTTTCCAAACAATATGCAGTGACACTTCCATTCCGGAAAGCACTTCCTGCTGCCCACTGCAGTGATAGGAATCTTTTCTCAGCAGCCTGGCTCTGGAGGCAGAGTTTCATGGGATGTCGATATGGTTTACTCAAAAAATGTTTTAAAAATAAGAAAAGTTCTACAGATAAATACCTACAGAGAATGCTTGATTCAACAAAGGACATCAACTTTGTTTACCTAAGTTGACATACTACCTGGTCAACTCCCATCCCTCACCATGTCACATACAAGAACCTCTGGGTAAACTGAGTTACAGTTCATCTGGCTATAGCCTGGCTGAAGCAGAGGGCCAGATTATCAAAGCAGTATTTCCTATGCCAAGGGAAAGGTTGGCTTTGGAATGCAACCTGAGACACACAGATGTCTGAAACCTCTGGGGCATAATTAGCCTCTCTTCCTCCTCCTCCTCCTCCTCCTCCTCCTCGTCCTCCTCTTCCTCCTCCTCCTCCTCCTCTCTCTCTATGTCTTTTCACCCCAATCACTAATCCCAACAGCCTGCACCTTTGGCCTCTCTCTTAGCAACTAAGCATCTAATTAAACAGTGTGGTTGCAGCATCTGCAGATAAACCAAAAGCTATGTGCTCCATGCACAGAAGGGAACAGTCCTCTTTGTTTTTTTCTGGAAATAGAACAATGAAGCATAGATTTAATCTTGGTTGCAGAGGTTAAGAAATTAAAAGAAAGCTAATTGCTCACATCAACTTTTAGTCAGGGATTATTGCTCTATGAAGGGGATGAGAGTGAGCATGTGTGTGTGTGTGTGCCTCTGTGTGTGTGTGTGTGTTACATATGCAAACTGCATTACGATGATCCCACGCATTCTAATAAAAACTGACAAGGCCAATTGGCTAGCTTGGCATCTCCCAACTTCCCACTGGCCGCCTGTCTTAGTCTATCTGTGTTGCTAGAAAGGAACACCTGAGACTGGGTAATTTACAGAAAAAAAGAGGTTTATTTGGCTCACAGTTCTGCAGGCTGTACAGGAAGCATGGCACCAGCATCTGCTTCTGGTGAGGCCTCAGGAAGCTTCCACTCATGATGTAAGGCAAAGGGGAGCTGGCCTGTGGGAATCACATGGGGAGAGAGGGAGCAAGGGAGGGGTGGGTAGAGGGCAGGTTTCTTTTAATAAGCAGCTCTTGCACTGTAAGAAAGACATGAAGACATTCATGAGGAATCCACTTACACAACTCAAACACCTCCCCTAGGTCCACCTCCAACATTGGGCATCAGATCTCAGTATGAGGTTGTGGGGGTCAAAGATTCAAACTACAGCACTGGCATTCCATCCAGCACCTATGTCCATCTCATAGACGTCGATGGCTATCGGTGCTGGACAGATAATCTCGCTGTCGTGTGGGTTAACTCCCCAAGCCCCTTGTGTGGACCTCAACCTAGTCTACAGGTGCTAGACTCTGGAGCAGTGCCCGTGGTGGGGAAGCGCAGCCCCTGGCCCCAGGAGTTTGCTCCCCAGCTGGCATCTGAGCAGGAGGGGAACCTGGGGTAGGAGGCCTGGTGACTTGGTTTGAAGGTTGGTCTGTGTCCGGCCTCTCTCTGGCACACGAGTCTGACATATCGGACCCTCCTCTGGACACAGTGGACAGTTTTTCTGTTTGCACTGCTGGCTTTATTCCCCTTTTTGTGTGCAAAACGATAGGCTATCACTTCAGAGCTTGCCAGTGCAGGACGGGGCGGGTTTTCTTGAAGCGCTTTATCTGTTTCTATAGTTGCCTCCCTGGCTCCCACCCTCTGCCCCATACTTAGTGCCAAGCACCCCAGGAAGACCAACCAGGGCTTCACAGAATGGGCCAACACCTTGACGCCAGGGATCTAAGAATGACTTCATGCTTTGGAAGGCAGCCACAGAATGGGAAAACCCAATGTGACAGGTGACGCTTGAGGAGCTGGCCCCACCGAGGCCTGTGCAGCTTTCCGCAAGGTGCCCGACTGCCTGGCTCGCCTCCTACTCAGTAAAGGGCACGGAGCAAGTGCTGCTGCAAGAAATGGCTGGCGCGCTCTCCCAGGTGCCCACTCGTGCACTCACGCATTCCTCCGCTCAACGCAAAACACCCTCTACGTGTTTCCCTACAGCAGGTCGTAGAGGGACAGGGAGCGGGTGGGTGAGGAGGAAGGGGAATGCTGGAGGAATACTAAAAATTTTAGGATAGGAAAAAAATGCTCTCCCTCCCCTTACCCCCGTCCCCAAGAGCATTAGGACAAATACCTAATGCATGCAAGACCTAAAACCTAGATGACAGGCTGATAGTTTGCAGCAAAACGCACGGCACATGTACACCTGTGTAACAAACCTGCACGTTCTGCACTTGTATCCCAGAACTTAAAGTAAAATTTAAAAATTCTTTTAAAAAGAATAGGAAAAAATGAACGCAGGCCACTTCCACAAACAAAGAAGCATCTTAAGAGCAGCGCAACAGAAAGATACACCAATAAGAACGCTATTACAACAACCACGGAAAGATGGGAGGCAAAACATCTAAACCTCCCACAGTAGGGGACTGCGGACACAGCAAATGCGCACCATGCAGCCAAGAAAATGAGCGAGAGTCGTTCAGTGCGCGATGGCAGGCAACGAAAAGACAAGAGGGTGCTGAAGTCAGCCCCTTCTTCTTTAACAAAAACCAATATAGATTCAAGTCTATGCTTTCAAAGGCAATGAAAATTTCTGGAAGGATATAAAAGAAACAGTTCACAATCTTTAAAGAATTGAAAGAAAAAGAAACTGTTGATCTGGAAATCTATACCCGGAAAAAAAAATCTCTCAACAATGAAGGCAAAATGAAAACTTTTTCAGACATATAAAAGCTGAAGAGTTCACCTCCAGCAGAGCTGCACTACAAAAAATGTTTAAGGAAATTCTTTAGGGAGAAGGAAAGTTATGCCCGGTGGAAGTCTAGTTGTACACAAAGAAATGAAGAGCACCCAAAATCGAAAAATAATCTTGATACTATTTTGTAAAAATTTTTCCTGCAGAAACTCACACTCTGCCCTCTTTTTCTCTTCTTATATCCCCAGGTAAGATGGCTGATGCAGAACTTTAAGGAATTTCATAACAATATTAATCAATATTAATATTATTGAATATCACAAATCTAACACTGATAGCTCATAGCAGTTACTCATTAAATGCAGGAGAAAGAATGGAAGGAAAAAGGGAGAGAGAGGAGGGAAAGATGAAGGAAAGAAATGGAAGAGGAAGATAGGAGGGAAGGAAAGGAAAGTGGGACAGAGGAAAGAGGAAGGAAGGAAGGAAGGAAGGAAGGAAGGAAGGAAGGAGGGAGGGAGGGAGGGAGGGAGGGAAGGAAGGAAGGAAGGAAGGAAGGAAGGAAGGAGAAGCAAGGAGGGAAGCAGGGAGGGAAGGAGGAAGGGAGGGAAGAAGAAGAAAGGAAGGAAGAGAGGGAGAGAGGGAGGGAAGGAAGGGGAGGGAGGGGAAGGAGGGAGGGGAGGAAGGGAGGAGGGGGAGGGAGGAAGGGAGGGGAGGGAGAAAGGGAGGGAAATTTTTATTTCTCGCCTACTGCAACATTTCCCCTTCCCTTGCATAAACCGCTGCCTCCCTGCTCTAGTCTGAAGAGTGCTCACCCAGCCCTCATCTCCTGGGACCATGGGAGAAAATAAGAATGAGGCTTCACATTCTGGCTTTCAAAGGCTGTAGCCTCCATTCTAAGGACTTACAGGATATTGAACCAACCACCCCCAAAAGGGAGCACTTTGTTTAATAACTGCAAAACCAAGCAGCAAGTCTCTAAAGCCCACAGAAACCTTTCTACGCCCTGCACTCGGCCTGCAGTGATGACAGGTCAGTGCATTCCTCCGGGGCTTCCTTGAAATTAAATCATGCTAAGCATATTTACATTCTGCCCCCAAATCTTACCGCAGACCAAAGAACCCTGATCTAGCCTGACTGTAACGAGCCCTCATTAATACCTCCTGTCTTCAGGGGTGGCACAGGGTCCCAGGAATGACCACACTCTCCCAGCTGTGCCCTTCGCTGGGCTAGGCCTGCACACTGTCCAGACAGCCCAACAATCTCATGACAAATTAGCCCAAACGATTCCCTAGCACTGTGTAAACAACAGCAAACATATTATTCTGGCAGCATTTTTTTTACTTGGTACCAGTCAATGTGCTCTGCGGATCTAAGGTTTTATCTTCATGATGCAAAAAGCATCCAAGGCTATAGTCAGCTCAAACAACTGTCCATTTTTGTAGAGATTAAAAACAACCCTTGCCAGAACTTTTCACTCTTCAAGGTGCTGTGGCAACAGATACTGATACAAAGTACTAATTTGATGCAGATACTGATACAAAGTACAGCATCAGTACAGATTCTGATGCAAAGACCGATGTCTAGAGAGACACAGATAAAGATACGAAGATGGTGTCTAGAAAGCCTTAAAGAATGATCTTTTGTCCCGGCTGGAGTGAGTCCTGTCCCCCGTGGTGATGTGGGTCCCACTCTGACGTGTCTGAAAGCAGGTTATTGGGAGCCAGGTCATCATGGGTCATGTGTATGCCTGCGGGGAGGAAGGGACCCTCAGTGGACAGAAAAGCCGGTGGAGCTGCCTTCCTCAGGCCAAAATAAACAGGCTCTCTGTGGTCATTATTTTAATTAGATAATTTAATCGGCCTTGACATGCTTTCTATACACAGGCAAGAGCACGCCCAAACTGCTTCGGGGTCTGTGATATGGGAAAAGGTCTGATTTTTCCAGTGACTCCTGGATATAAAAATAAAGAAAAGGGGAGGAAGAGCTGTAGTAATTCTTTTCCCTTCATGCAGTATCACTGAATTTTTTCCAGAGGTCTAAAGAAGAAAACAACCCTCCGAACCATTTTTTTCAAGGAAGTTATTCATTTTTCCTAATCTTCCTAAAACACCATGATTGCAGAAGACCCTCTGTCCCCAGCCGCCCCTGTGTGAAGGCTGGTCTCCGATTAACTAGTTCAGCCCCAGTGTGTGCTTTCTAGGGGGAGGGAGCAGGTAGAGGAAAGAAGGGCAGAGAGAAGAGAGGGGAAGTGGGAGGAGGGAGCACAAAGCCATGATGATCTGGTGTTTAGAAAAAGGTGATTACTTTTTTTTTTTTTTTTTTTTTTTGAGACAGAGTCTCACTCTGTCACCAGGCGCCAGGCTGGAGTGCAGTGACACGACCTCGGCTCATTGCAACCTCTGCCTCCCGGGTTCAAACAATTCTCCTGCCTCAGCCTCCTGAGTAGCTGGGACCACTGGCGCACACCACCACGCCCAGCTAATTTTTTTGTATTTTTGGTAGAGACGGGGTTTCACCATGTTGGCCAGTATGGTCTCGATCTCCTGACCTCGTGATCCGCCCGCCTCGGCATCCCAAAGTGCTGGGATTACAGGCATGAGCCACCACGCCCGGCCAAAAGGTGATTACTTTTAAAACAAAACGCATTTTTAAAAGTTTCTGCTTCTTTTCCAAGGCAACATAATACTCTTTTAGGCAAAGGGATTAGAGAAATGCAGGGTCCATGTTGAAATTATTTTCCAGGAAGACTTTGTTTTTGCTCATCCAAAATGCTCTTCTTATCTGGAGGGTGGGCTCTAGCTTTGGCTTCCCCAGAGGCAGTTTGGGGACATTTTGTAGGCCTGGCTCCCTCTCCCCCCAGGCTGCTCCCAGCTGCTGCCTAAACCAGACATGCTCCTCACCAGTTTAACACTTCCCTCTTACTCTGGAAGCATGCGCAACTCAATTTTTTCTTTACCCAGGAAACCAGAGCTGTGGCTTCTCATTTGCTTTCTTCCTACTATAAACTCTGAAGTCCCTGTTACAAAATAAAGTCACCCTACAAATCGGTGCCAGTAATTCACCCCTGATTCCTTCCCTCAGGGCAGCTCCCAGCAAATGAACAGCATCTCAGGGAACAGATTGTCCTCTTATGAAAAGGTAGACCCCAAAGACATAGGTCTGGAAGAGAAAAGAGCAAGTCTCCTGTCTTCCTGTTCCTGGTTAAGAAGACCCACAGCCCTGCCCAGCTGCAGGCACCTCAGTGTGCAGCCCTACCAGGCTGATGACACCCACCTCACGAGGACAGTTCCATGCAGGGATTAAACTACAGACTATGGCGCTTGACACCCAGTCTGTGGTGGGCTTCGTCCTGTGCTGGTCCTTGTTATTACTATTGTGCGTTCCACATTCATGTATTCTTCTCAACTCAGAAATATCCATGAAATCTCCTCCCATCTCATTTGCCTGCCAAAAGCTGACCCAAACAGAATTATAACAAAGAGAGTGATTTTCCTCTGTAAGGCACTCTCTAGGATTTGGCTTAGAGATGTAAATTCAATATAGTGACATCTTCATCATTTAAAAAAATCTATTCTTTTCTTTTTTAATCACACTATACCAGGATTTTGACGTTCCATCAACCCATTTGGAAATGAGGAAATGGGGACAATGTGGCTGCGTCCTTGCAAGCGGCTTTAACAGAGACGGCGAGGCTCCTACACGCAAGCGTCAGAAGCTCGCTGTCCACTGAACTCTGCTGCTTTCCCAAGAAGTTCAGTATCTCAGAGGGAAACATCTGGGGGCATGTCTGGGGGAGGTGAAGACAGCATCCAAAAAGCCCAGCCCCATACATCAAAGCCGACTTCCCAACTCTGAAACGAAGGAAGTTTCATTCTTTCCCACATGTCTCTGCCATGCTAAATATAAATCCATCTCAGTTTACATTACGCTGCCTCTAATTGAATCTCATTCTTCATTTGTTTAATTCAGAAACAATAAGCCATCCTGAGTGGCTCGCCGGGAAGCTTGCCACTGCAGCCAGCCTCAGTTCCCAGCAAGTCCCCCCAGGGGACGAAGGGACAAGGGGACGTGGTCGGCCCTGCCCGCAAGGGCTCCCTGCACATCGCAGGAGCACATCTGGGTTTAAAAGGCAAAGACACTAATACAAAGGCAAGGATGGTCCAGTTGTCAGAAACCCATCCTCATAATTCCCACACCAAGGAGTCAAAGAGAAAGCCTAAAACCCAGTAGGTGCTGAAAGGGTTGAAGAGCATTAACCCTTCATTTTTCCTTGACTTTAACCAAAATGTCCTAAGTAAAACAGGAGCCCATGGTACTTCCTCAGCATGACAAAATTCATCCCTCAGATCTAAAGCCAACATTAAGTCACCATCAATGGTGGAATTTCAGAGACACTTCGTGAAAGGTCAGAAGCGAGATAAAGCTATTGCTATTGTGCTGGAAAATATAAAAAGGGAAAGAAGGGGAGGAGTACAGGAAAATTGTCATTATTTGTAGATGATATGATTATATACCAGGAAACCCAGGAGAATCTTCTGAAAACAAATAGAATTTGGTAAGAACCTGGCTATAAATTCACATCTAAAAATGTCACTGACTCTCAGAAGTTAGTTTATAGTTCAGTGTAATTAGTTTTCTTTCATTCATTTGGCAAGTACGAAGCACCTACTGTGTGCCAGGTGGCATTTCTGCATGCTTAAAATATAGCAGAGAAGAAAGACTTCAGGCCAAGTACGTGATTCAGAGATGGGGGAGGGACTACTAGTTTTGTAGGAATAACAGAGAAGTCCTTTCTGACCTTAGATGAAGTCCTGCCCAAGTGGGGGCACCCAGGCAGATACAGAAGGACATCATGGCTGCTAGGTGGGCTTGGGAAACAGCCTGGGGGAAGGACAGGACATCATCCAGAAATGAGGCCAGAGGTTACTGGGGATCCTTCAGGCTTGGGAAGCCACCAGGAAGGCTGAGGCTATTACTCTTGAGAGAGTGATCAGCAGAGGCAGCATGATCTGATGTTCCTTCATCAAAACGGAGCAGGATCCAGTGAGACACCACCTCACAGCATTAGGATGGCTACCATCCAAAAGAAATAAAAAAGAAAATATCAAGAGTTGGTGAGAATGTGGAGAATTTTTTTATTATACTTTATGTTCTGGGATGCATATGCAGAACACGAAGTTTGTTACATAGGTATACAAGTGTCATGGTGGTTTTCTGCACCCATCAACCCGTCATTTAGGTTTTAAGCCTTCCATCCATTAAGTATTTGTCCTAATGCTCTCCCACCCCTTTCCCCCTACAACAGGCCCCGGTGTGTGATGTTACCTTCCCTGTGTCCATGTGTTCTTGTTGTTCAATTCTCACTTATGAGTGAGAACATGCAGTGTTTGGTTTTCTGTTCCTGTGTTAGTTTGCTGAGAATGATGGTTTCCAGCTTCATCCAAGTCCCCGCAAAGGACATGAACTTATCCTTTTTTTAATGGCTGCATAGCACTCTGTGGTGTATATGTGCCACATTTCCTTTGTCCAGTCTCTCACTGATAGGCATTTGTGTGGGTTCCAAGTCTTTGCTATTGTAAATAGTGCTGCAATAAACATACATATGCATATGTCTTTATAGTAGAATGATTTATAATCCTTTGGGTATATACCCAGTAATGGGATTGCTGGGTCAAATGGAATTTCTGGTTCTAGATCCTTGAGGAATCACCACACTGTCTTGGATGTGGGGAAATTAAAACCCCTGTAAACTGTTGGTGAGGATGTAAAATGCAGCAGCTGCTGTGAAAAATAATATGGAGGGTTCTCTAAGAGTGAAACATAGAATTATCATAGGACCCAGCAATCCCAGCTCTGGGTATACCCTCAAAAGAATTAAACTCAGGGGCTTGAATAGGTATTTGCACATCCACGTTCTTATCAGGGTTATTTACGATAACCAAAAGGTAGAAGCAACCCAAGTGTCCATGGACAGATGAACAGATCAACAAAACGTGGTCCATCCATATGATGAAATACTCTCCAGCCTTTGAAGGAAGGAAGTTCTGACACCCACTACAACACGGATGAACCTTAAAGACGTTGTACTAAGTGAAATAAGCCAGACCCTCCAAATTATTTTTCACAGCAAAAGGACAACACTGCATGATTCCACTTAGTTGATATACTTTGAGTGGTCAGGTTCCTGGCTACAATGTAAAATGGTGCTGTCAACCTAAGTAACACGCAGAGAGAGGCTCTCAGAAAGAAAAGACATTTATTTGGGAACAGAGCATTGCAGTGGGAATACATGTACCATAGTAAACTATGCATATATTTAGGAAGGTAAAGAGAGATGAAGGTTTTTAAAGAGAACAAATGAGAAAGATTACATAATTATTTTGAAATAATTATCCCTGGCTATAAAGATTAATAAAAAGGGTGACCCAGTCCAAGGTTGGACGGGCGGTTGCTGGGCCCATGGCCTTGCAGAAGTATTCTTTGTGTGAGGGTGCCATGGCCTTTGTGCAAGATTGTGGTTTTTGCAGCCTTTTGTGATAGTTTTTGTTATCGGGCACGCCGCATAAGAACTCTCCATTCATGGCCATACCCAGCTCTATTTGTCAGGTCTTCATAACATTAGTGACTCCATTTTGACTTGACGACTTTCACAGTGGTTACCAGGGCCTGGAAGAAGAGGGAATGGAAAGTGATTTTTTCATGAGTACAGAGTTTCTGTTTTGCAAGAAAAAAAATTCGGAAGATTGGTTGCAAAACAATCTGAATATAATTAATACCACTGAACTGCATACTTAAAAGTAATTAATGTTAAATTTTATGGTCTGTGTATTTCACCACAATTAAGAGAGAGAGAATAGGCACAGCCTTGGGTTAAATTGTCTTTATTAAAATATTGTTCAGGTACTATGTGACCCAAGTGGCATCAACTGACAATGGTCTTTAAAGGTCAAGCGTCTACACTGGGTAAACCAAGTTAGCAGCCCCTTCAAGAATGCTGCCATAAAGCAGGACCTCCTTATAGATGTGTCATGCTCTACACGGGCCGACACTGAAAGGCAGTCTCTGCCCAGCAGCACCTGCACACAAGCCAGGCAGAAAAAACACCAGGCTGACAGCCAAAAATATTGGGATGGCCAGTTACATTTTCATAGCAATCTCTGGAAAGATAGCAAAGGGGGTCTCATTCACAACTCAGAATTCTCTGGACCATCACTCCCCATGGTGTGGCAGCAAACCCCATCCCTCCCCTGTCTTGAGACACCTAAACGTGTTCTGGCTGTGTCTCCTTCTTCTCCCTCATGGATCTGGAGGACATCCACCTCCTCCACCTCAGACAGAGCCACGCCACCCTGAGCTGCTGCAATGTCCCTCCACCAACAAGACGGAAGAACCGAGCAGGCAGAGACAGACTTCTCCTTCCTGTGCAGGAACTCCGCAGCTGTGCACACTCAGGTGCTCTCCCCTATGGAAAACGCTGTTGGTTGTGCCATTTTATTTTCCTAAGGTGATTGGAGTTTGGGAGACTGCAAGCAAAATGTTTCAGAGCTCCCACAGGCTGACTATGAGCAAGCTTATTGATTGCTGCTGTAGACGGGATGTTTATGTTCCCCCAAAATCCACATCCTGAAACCGAATCCCCAGTGTGAGGGTATTTGGAGATGGGGCCTTTGGAAGGTGATTGGGTCATAAGGGTGGAGCCCTCATGAATGAGATTAGGGTCCTTAAAACTCCTACCATGTGAGGACACAGCAGGAGGATGACGCTCTGTGAATCAGAAAGCAGGCTCTCACCAGACACCGAATCTGCCAGACCTGGGATGTCCCAGGCTCCAGACTGTGGTTCAGAAGCCCCACCTCCCCACCCCAGACTATGGCATTTTGTTATAGCAGTCAGAAACAACGAAGACAACTACCATCCCCTGCAATGACAGAGGAAGAGCCTCCGGGCCGTTTCATTCATAGAGGACACTGGGAAACCTTTAAAGCTACCCCATGGGGCCCTGTGCTGAGCCTGATGCTGGAAAGAGCTCTGCTGATGCCGGACAGAGCTCTGCTGATGCCCACTCCCTCTTGACCCCTCAGGCTGAGAGCCGCCTTCCCTCCCCGGGGCAGCCAGTGCCCAGCACCCCCTTGAGGTGAGACAAGTGCTTGGAAAACTGGATATTGTCATCGACTATAGAAATGGTCGGTCCATCCAGAATCATGAGACAAAATCAAGTAACACAAACTAGTTCTGCTAGTCTATCAGAACTATGAAAGGACTTCTTTTAATTTAACTTATAGTATTGTAAGTTCTGGCATACAAGCGTAGGTTTGTTATACAGGTAAATGTGTGTCATGGGGGTTTGTTGTACAGATTATTTCATGAACCAGGTATTAGGCCTAGTACCCATTAGTTATTTCTCCTGATCCTCTCTCTCCTCCCACCTTCCTCACCCCATAGGTCCTAGTGTGTGTTGTTCCCATCTTTGTGTCCATGTGCTCTCATCATTTAGCTCCCGTTTATAAGTGAAAACGTGGTATTTGGTTTTCTGTTCCTCCATTGGTTTGCTAAAGATAATGGCTTTTAGCTCCATCCATGTCCCTGCAAAGGACATAATGTTGTTCTTTTGTATGGCTGCATAGTATTTCATGGTGTATTTATACCACATTTTCTTTATCTAGTCTATCATTCATGGGCATTCAGGTTGATTTCATGTCTTTGCAATTGTGAACAGTGCTGCAATGAACATATGCATTCACGTGTCTTTATAATAGAATGATTGCTATTCCTTTGGGTATATACCCAGCAATGGGATTGCTAGGTCGAATGGTAGTTCGGTTTTTAGCTCTTTGAGGAATCCCCATACTGCTTTCCACAATGGTTGAACTAATTTACACTCCCACCAATTATGTATAAGCATTCCTTTTCCTCTGCAACCTCTGTTGTTTTTCGACCTTTTAATCATAGCCATTCTGACTGATGTGAGATCATATCTCACTGTGGTTTTGATTTGCATTTCTCTAATGATCAGTGATGTTGAGCATTTTGTAATATGCTTGTTGACCATATGTATGTCTTCTTTTGAAAAGTGTTTGTTCAAGTCCTTTGTCCACTTTTTAATGGGGTTGTTTGGTTTTTTCTTATAAATTCGTTTAAGTACCTTATAGATGCTGGATATTAGACCTTTGTCAGACACATAGTTTGCAACTATTCTCTCCCATTCTGTTGGTTGTCTGTTTACTCGGTTGATAGTTTCCCTTGCTGTGCAGAAGTTCTTCAGTTTAATTAGATCTCATTTGTCAATTTTTGCTTTTGTTGAAATTGCTTTTAGTGTCTTCATCATGAAATCTTCGCCCAAGGAAAGGATTGTAAGCTGTCCTTAAGGTGCTATGAATCACTCCAGTTTGTGAGCTTTTGGCTCCATGATTGCAACATTTAACTGATTAATTGATCTGAGAACAGAAGTTGGGCTGTGCCCTTAACTAAAGGTGGAAGCTCAGGTGAGATCCAATCCCTTCCAGGGCCACCACCTCTGAGGTCACTGCTGGTTCAGATCATTGCAACATCTTCCAACTCAAAGCCAAGCCCAGAGTTTCTATGACTCTGGGTTTTCCATCTGATGTGGTTTTTGAAAATACAACTAATCCTTAAAGAGCATCTCTTGTTTCAAACCACAGCTCAAGGCTATTTTCCAGGAAGGAGAACAAGCCCTGCTCTGAGCTCCCTCCTCCCTCTTTCATCTCAATGACCAGTTAACTTAATTCACCACCCAACTGAACCTTGGTGGAACAGAGGAAACTGAAAGTCCTCAGAGAAAGATCTGCCTTATAGAACTGTCCATGTCACCCACCGCCCCGCCCCCACTTGCAGTGGTGCTGAGCCACAAGCTGTGAGCTGTCTTATCCTGGACAGGCCAGGCTCAGGCCTCGCTGCTCGCCTACGAATGTTCTTGCGCATTCTAGCTCGAGACTTCTAAATTCTATGAAGTGGGGAGTAGCTGCTTACAGTAAAAGGAGGAAATAAATGTAATATTGGCTGATGGCCGGGGAACAGCTGAAAATGATCACTCTGAATCTTCACATTTCTCTGTCTTCATATATTTGCTCTAAAAAGACACACTTCCCCCATAAAGTGATTCCATGCTATTTCTCACAGCACATGTGATGATTAATCAGACAATAATTCTCAATGTAAAGTTTGCCTTTTCCACAGTCACAGGAAGTGACTTTTCCAAATGTTCTATTTATATGCAGTGTAGCTTACAAAAGAGTTTAGGAAATGCCACCCCAAAATATGTCCCTCTGATGGCATATTGAAATCACTCTTGGTGATTTCTTCAAACCAAGGGTTCTTGGGGAACAGCAAATCTGGAAAGGGGTTTCTCTGAGCTCCTCGTATATACCCAAAGACAGATCTTCCAGAGGAACTCAGATGCCATGAGCCCCTCCCCAGGAACCTCATCCACCAAGGAAGAGGGAACTCGAAGCACAGCAGAGGAAACTGGAGGCTCATGCCACCCAGACAGATTTTGTTACAGACAACGGGTTAAAGTAATTTGCCCTCCGCTAAGCTGTCTCATTCCCCCTCCCTGTCCCCTGTGAAGAGAATATATAAGCTTCTAGATCTCACTGGGTGTGGGATATCCACTCTTAGCGATGCTCCCGTGCATGTGAGAAATTCATATTGCCCTTCTCCTGTTAATCAGCCTGCACTTAGTTTATTTCATAAACCCAATTATTGAACTCTCAGAGGGGAGAGGGAACATTTTCCCTCCCCTACACTTACAAAGTTCTCAGCAGCCTAGTTGAAGCCACACCCAATCCTGCTGCACCAGCCAGCCTGAGCATTCTGCAGTCTCTTCATTAAGTGCCATGAGAGATGAGTAAGCCCCAGAAGGTGGCAGGAGGTGTGGGGTTTATGGGCCACTCAGAACTCAGAGACCTCCACTCGCACAGCCCACCAATGCTGTCATCCAAAATGAGTGCTGTATGTGGTGTGGCTTCCACGTACTAAGCAATCGACACTTGCACTGCATTTATGAGCCCCTTCCCAGTAGTGCATTTTATCCTCACAACAATTCTGTGATGTGGATCCTTCTGTTTGTCAGATAATCTCTGAATGCTGCACATAGGATACTGGTTGTGGCACTATAGTGTGGCAGGCATCCCACCTGGATGCCTGAATTTTGTGACTCCTGAGATCCAGGCATCTCTGGCCCCATAGTACAGGCTGACAGAGTGGGCCCATCTAAGCCTGAGTTGCATAAGAAACAAGAGAAAACTCATCCTAAAGAAAGAATGAACCAAGGTGAACATCTACAGCTAAAGAAATGGGTCAGACTCACAGGGGATGACTGTGTGCACTGAGGACACTGCCAAGGGCCTGCCAGGTCTGCGGCCCCCTGCTCAGGCCCTGCTGACGCACACCTGGGGAGGAAAGCAAAAACAGTGGAGCTGCTCTCCTAAGATGCCCCTGGGCCAAAGCACGCCCATGGTGTGTCAGTGGACTGGCCCTGCAGGGAAGCTTGCCCACAGTTCCCTGATAGCCACAGATGGGATGTGACAGCGACGTCAGCACATCTGTGGCCCTGAGCAGCAGACACTGTCAGGCACCGATGGCCTGTCCATCGACGGGCGGATGACATGGAAGAGAAAAGATTCAAAATTCATTCAAAGACTTCGAGGCCAAGGGTCTGGGCCATCTCTTTGAGATGCCTAAATGCTTTTCTGAGCATTTCCTTGCGCTTGCCTCATTCCACTGAGGCAAGATGGCTGGACAGTGGGCTGCAGCAGATGCAAGACATCAGCCTCGAAAGCATTCACTGTCACCTGCCTCCCAGGGACAGGTTCTTAGGGTTCTCCCTGTTCACCCAAGAAGTCTTTCCATGGCCCTTGTGGGCAAGTTCCCCAATAACTTAATTTTTTTTTCCACTTACATTTTACTGTCACTCCCAGCAAAACTCAGTCCACTTCTCCAGGCTACACACTAAGCCTCCATGGTGGTGCTTCTCTGTTAGGCTCAGCCAACCAGGTAAGCTTTTGGTTTCACCAAAATTACTCACTCATTTCTTTTTGTAGTAGCTTCAGGGGTAGGGTAGAAGCAGTTTTGGGTTACATGGATTGATTGTATACGGGTGAGGTCTGCACCTATCACCTGAGTGGTATATATTGAATGCAATATCTAGTTTTTCAGCCCTCATCCCACTCTCCTCTCCCCAATTCTCAGTCTCCAGTGTCCATTGTACCACTCTGTCTTTATGTTCGCATAGCTTAGCTCCCACTTGTAAGTGGGAACATGTAGTATTCGGCTTTCCATTCCCCAGTTACTTCACTTAGAATAATGGCATCCAGTTCCACCCACGTTGCTTCAAAAGACATTATTCCATTCTTTTTTATTGCACATCTCTTTAGACAATGCCTTCCAAATTTCTCTTCAACATACAGCTTTGTTTATGATTATAAAGATAACACATTCAAACAACACAGAAAAGAAGAAAAAGGAAAGTCAAGATCACCTGAAGTCCCATTTGCTCATCATGAAATGTACAAAGTGTGCAATGCCATACCAATAGTTCTGGTCTCTACCACACTGATGTGCCCGAGGGGCAGGTGTGATTTGGCCCCGGCTCTGCCAGCCCATCTCTGTGGAGTGGACACATATGGGCTGCTTGTTGATGGGAGACCAGGCAGCCGCGAGGAGCCACGGGGACCACACCTCGGTGGCTGTGCTGCTGTCTACACTTTGACTTAGAACTGAGGCTTGTGCCTGCAAACCTTCTTTGGGCATATAGACTAAACAAGTGACAAAGGGACGGTGTTATTGTTGTGTGACCTTGACCGGCCTGACTCCTGGAGCCTGCTTCCTCCCCTGTTTCCCATCCTCCCCTCATATCTACCTCTGCCTGGCCATGACTGACCTTTGACCACGATCACTCAGTTCCTGACAAACTTTCACTGAGACAGAATTGGCTTAGTATCTCCTAAACCAAAGGGACTTTGCAGGAACAACAGGGTGGCAACGCCAAGCAGTGGTAGTCCAGGCGGGAAGGTCAGGGACTTGAATCCCAGGGCAAACAGAGCTGGCAGGAAATCCCCCCTGACGAGGACCAGCACGCTCAGGCTCAGGATCCCGGTCAGCATAGCGATGGGGTCCCAGGAGCAACCAAACGAAGCAAGGCTTAAGTGTGGCCTGTGAATTCTATGTGCTCCCCTAGAGAGTATGCTTTTACACTTGACTTCAACCGCAATTCCCACAGAGCTGGCGCTGGATGAATGAAAGGTAGGGTGAGCGGGCTAGCGGAAGGGAGGGGCATCCTGAAGCTTGGGAGGAGGTAGCCACCACTGGTGATATGGAGAGAGGTCTGACCCTCCTGCCTCTGCTATGTGCTGTGGCCCTCTCTGAGTGAATGAGAAGATTGTGGAGCTCCTGGATTAAAAAGCAGGTAGCCCTGGAGAAGACCTACATGGGACACACCCAGCCATGATCTTCTGTAATGGGATCACTTCTCAGGAGAGAGCCTTGTTGCTCCTAGGATTTCATGAGCAGGAGATGAGCGGGGGCGGTGGGGGCGGTGGGGGCGGTGGGGGCGTCCGGAGCTACAGGAGTTTGAGGGGGCGGAGAGTGTGGAGTCGCAGGGGCACTGCATTTCCTGAGAAAGGCAGAAAAGCCTGGAAAAGGCTGATGATTCCTCTCAACTTCCACATCAATTCCTTGTGAAACGCTGTCAGTTCCCCTCCTAGTATAGTGCGAATCCCTCTCCACAGCCATTCCCTCTGCCCAGGCCACCATCTGACCTCCAGCCTTGTCACTCTCCAATCCGTTCTCCCTGTTCCAGCCACAATCATGTTCTTATTTATTTGCATACGAATCTGATGCCATATACTCTGTGAAATACCACCAAAGTGGCTTCCCTTTGCACTCGGGAAGACATGCAGACCCTTGCAGCTTGGCCTGCAAAGCCCCAGCACCCCTCCCCTCCCTGCCCCTCCACCTCCACCCTCACTCTGCCCTGACTCGCCAGCCATGCTCCTGCCCTGCACCATGGTAGGCTCCTCCTAGCAGGTGTCCATCCCTCACCTCTAGGCCCCACACCAATTGCTCCTGTTCCCTTCTCCTAGACTATCTGTGATGGTTAATACTGAGTGTCAACTTGGTTGGCTTGAAGGATGCAAAGTATCAATCCTGGGTGTGTCTTTGAGGGCTGCCAAAGGAGGTTAACACTTGAGTCAGTGGGCTGGGAAAGGCAGACCCACCCTCAATCTGGGTGGGCATCATCTTATCAGCTGCCAGCGCAGGCAGAAAAACGTGAAAGGGCAGACTGGTTTAGCCTTTCTTTCCAGCCTGCATCTTTCTCCCTGCTGGATGCTTCCTGCCCTCAAACATCAGACTCCAAGTTCAGTTTTGGGACTCGGACTGGCTTCCTTGCTTCTCAGCTTGCAGATGGCCTATTATGGACCTTGTGATTGTGTGAGTTAACACTACTTGCTACACTCCCATATATATCCTATTGGTTCTGTCCCTCTAGAGAACCCTGACACACCACCTTTCTCACTTTTCACCTTGCCTATTATGAAGGAGCTGAAAAGTCACTGACTATTACATTCCTTCCTGATCTCACCAGACTGGGTCATTTTCATCAAAGGGAGAGGTTCTTTACCCTGGCTACACAGGAAGTCTCCTGGAGAGTTTCAGTACCAATGCCCAGGCCCCATTCTCACCCAGAACAACTAAACCAGACTTCCTGGCGGTGGGTAGGCTGGCAGACCAGGTGAGTCTAATAGAGAGCCACATTTGAAAACTACTGACCACAAGGTCAGTTACGTTATTCTCTGCTCCCCAAGCATCCATCCTGTGCTTCCCACATCAGGGCACTTATTGTGAAATGACAGTGATTAGCAGCGTCATCAGTGTCATCATTGCTATCACGGTCATCCTGACATGCTATTCTTTTCTGGGTTTTTTTGAGAGACAGGATCTAGCCCTGTCACCCAGGCTGGAGTGCAGACATGCGCTCGTAGCTCACTGGAGCTACGAGCTTCAAGCTCCTGGGCTCATGCGCTCCCACCTCGGCCTCCCGAGGAGCTGGGACTACCAGCTCCTGGGCACACCACTATGCCTGGTTAGTTTTATTTTAATTTTATTTTTTGTAGAAATGGGGTCTTGCTATTACCCAGGTTGTTCTCCAACTCTTGGCTTCAAGCAATGCTCTCACCTCGGTCTCCCAAAGTGCTGGGATTACAGGTGTAAGCCACCACGCCTGGCCCCTTGGACATTATTCTAATATCCATACTTCTGTTTCTATTTCCACATTTAAATTTTGGAGATGAAACCTATCTTTTCCGTCAAGCTCCTTTCCAAAGGGCGTTTAATTTAATTTATAAAGGTATAACACCTGTTTGCTGCTTGGCCGCTTAAGACACCAGGTGCTACATGTCCAGTCCCTTCTGTTGTTTTGACTCAGGAAACCAAGCCAACGAGTGAGGCCACATGTTGGAATTGAGCTTACTGGAGGTTTTTAAACTCCAGTTGCAGGTGCCAAAGCATATCTGCACAGAAAGGCTCTCTTAGCTGTGGTTTGGACAAATAACCGTTCTCGTCATTGTTTATTATGAAGAGCTTGCAGAGATTCTTGTGGATTACTCAACAGTGCCTGTGAAGCTGACCTCTGTTGATGGCTGGGTGATACTAGTGTCATTGTTTTTAGAACACAGCTAATCACACTGGCTAGAATCACTCAGGACCAGTTAATCAGAAGGAAGAGGCGATAACGACATCTTTATGATATACAGTGATGTGATAAGATGCAGGCGTAATGAGAACCCTTTTCTTCTGGAAAAGATTAAAGACATAAAATCCTGGCTAGGGAAAAAAAGACTCTTTGTCCTGCTGAAACAAAGTGACCAGATGTCTTGATTTAGACAGAACAGCGCCTGATGTTTTAGGACCAGTCCCCCATCTGTGAGGCTTTTTTTGGTTATTTTCCTCTGTTTCCTGGGTTTATGAGGCACCACTTAAAATAATCTGAACTTTCCTTGGAGCTGGCCTTCCTCCCCTGGAAAGCAGTGGTCCCACGCGGAGAAAGGAGCAATGGGGCTCAGGACACACTGGACCTTCCCAAGTATGAAGAGGCGGCCTGGGAGCATGCACTGAGAGGCTTCCCCAGCCCCCATCGGATCATAGAGGTAGCACTGACCACTTGCTGAGAGCAAGTGGGACCCAGACCTAGCCCCCAGGTGAGGACCATGGAACCAGTTCTGATTTTCCTTCTACGAGGACCCACCAAGTGGACACCATGAACCATGTCATAGCGATCAGAAGAAAATTCAAAACTTTAGGACAGCTATTCCAGGAAGACAGGCATTGGTACTTTTTCCACTGCTATGTAGAGGAAAGAGTTATGTTGGGTGTCTTTTCGCTTCTAAATTGAGAGGCCCTGGTGGGAGTGGGATCACGCTTAGCTGGAGTTGGATGAGTGTGAACCTGCCTCTAACCAGCCAGGTGGCCTGAAGCAAAGTAATTTCCCTTCTTTGGACTTCTTCCTTCACCTGTGAACTTAGAGGACTGGCTGAAAGGCTGGCCCTAAGTCCTGACAACCAGGATGACACCCACTGTGGTTGACACTGGGTCTCCTGACCCTGCACAGAGCCCAGCACACAGTGGGACTGCAATCAAAATTGTGAAATGAAATCCTGAATGCCTCCAGGAACAAAAGCGTCTCTGAAGGTCCCATTTAGCCCTCAATTTTGTGACCCTTGCCAGATTCTTTTCTAATCATTCAGCCTGCAGAATTTTCACTAAACACAGCTCCCAGTGACTTTGCTCAGGGGGCAGTGAATCCACGAGATCTGCCTAAATGCTCAAACCTCTGTGGGGATTCCCATAGGAAACTAAGAAAAAGTAAGGCAAAGAGGGAGACAAATGAACAGCCTCTAATTTCTAAGCTCCAGGTGGCTGTAGCATGCTCTAGATTTGAAAATTTGATCTGAAACTCACTAATGTCAGTTATCAGCTTCTTACCTTTAGACAAGTTGCTTGAAACCTCTGAGATTCTACTTAAACCCTTCTGTAAGTTTGGATAATGATGCATTGATCACACACACAGACACACACACACACACACACACACACACACACACACACACAGAGTTGTTCTGATGATTAAATGAGAAAATATTTGTGAAAGAATTTTACAGCAAAAAGTGCAATCATGTGCCAGGCTTTGCTATTTTATTAGCCCGCATTATTGCTAGCACCAGTCAAAGTGGAGGGATGCAAAGGCATTGGCTGCTGCCGCTTTAAAATCTGGCGAGATGGGCATCTTCAGAGCATGCCACTCAGCGCTGCCACTTCAGTATTTCTGAACATCAAACAAATCTTCTGGAATAACATTTGATGTTTTTAGTATACACAAGTGAAGAACATGTGGATTCACTTTCACTGCATACATACACCAGAGGAACATCCTGGGGAAGGAACGTGAGGTTTGGTAGAACCCCAAGGTTTTCCAAAAAAATACAATAATTCAAGGAAAAGGAAAACTAATATTTAATGAGTACATGATACTGGCCAGATGCTTTACACACATTATCTCACCTAGTCATCACAATAACCCCATAAGACATGGACAGCGTTTATAGGCAAGGCAACTGAAGTTCACATTGGTGGAGTTTCTGCACAAAGTCACAGAGAGGGCCAAACTAGGACTTGAACCCAAGTCTCACAGAAGCTAACCTAACGCCTCTGAATTCTCCTCTGCTCAGCACTGAATGGGTTCCCAACTCTCTGGTGTATAATGTTACCTTCCCTTGGAAAACATGAACTCTCCCCCCGGTGCTTCCTGGATCTTAAAAGATCTGGACATTGCTATGTTTTCTCAGTCCCTGCTGGGAATGATCCATAAAATGGCCTCACTTTTAGAATTAATGCCAATGACCACCGCATTAATACTGAGGCAGAAATGCACTTCCAAGTGCATTTGCTTGCTTATTTAGTAAATATTTATGTGTCTTGGGCACTTGACCACATCTCAGCTGCACCATGAAATACCATATTTGGAAGCTGTATATTGGAGCAGAAGATCTTTGATAAACAGCGTGGAAATCACCGTGTAATTCACTAGAACTTCCCAGCTTCACTGGAAGCGTCTGGTGAATTCTCCCACTCTATTCCCATGAGAGACAGAGAGCACTCAGTCTCTTCTCCAGCCTTCCAGAGTTTTTACAGCAAAATGGACTCCACTCACCTGACAAGGAAGTGATAGGCCCTTGGTGAGAGAGAGCCTGGCAGAGCCTTCCATCAGGCCTAATGATGTGCTGGCCAGCACACAGGGAATGAGAGGCCTCCTGCTCTCTGTTCCAGGTCATCACACCACAAGTCCACAGCCAGAGCTGGACACACAATCTGTGCACAGGGCATTGGGGAGGAGGAAAGTGAATGGACACTCCGTGCGACTGTGTCCATCCCTCCCCAGTGGGCTTTTCCATCACCCTCTACAGACAAAGACAAGCATGAGCTTGGTGGTGGACACAGCTTCAGTTGATGATGCGTGCCAGGACCACGGTGCAAGCTATGCTTGATTGACCATCTGATGCTGTCATATCCTCTTTGCTGTCTGACACACACACAAGTCTCAGAGATGCTTGATTACAAGAACTCACTATTAATCAGGCCAAAGATGGGTTTCCAATCTCACAGGTGAGAAAAACTTCAGAAGGGAAAGTTTTCTTAAGTTGACATTTCACCATTTTGCTTTGCAGAAAACAGATTTACATTTAATAGCATTTTATAGCTTATAAGGTATTTTTATTAGCCTCATGTACCATTATCACAACTCCTAAGGTAGTGGTTTTTGTTATTCTCACCTAAAAGATGTGAAAACTGGCTCTAAGAGAGGTTAAGATATTTGTCAGTATTTGTCCACTGTGGTGCTAAGGTTGGAACTTAAACACAAATTTTCTGGCCAAAAAGTCTGCAATTTTTCTACACCACCTCTAGATTTCTTTTGTCATTTTGCTCATTTTATAGCCATTGGCTTCTTGTAGATAGGAATTACATCTTCTTTCTACTTGTTACAGAGCCCAGTATTAACACAAAATGCAAAACACACAATATTTTCATATTGAGGTGGTAGTGAAGACTTTTGCAAAATAATTGAGTAGATGAAATTAAATAACATTAAGGACAATCATGTTATTTCTGCTATTACCTTCCTGTAATCTGTCCACATCATTGCAATCATCATGAGAACATATTTTCCTTGTTTATGTTATGAGTGTACCTGTGTCATTTTTATTGGCTACACAATACTTTATTATATTAATGAACCATAATTTCAACCCATTTCTCCATTTGGCCCTTCAAGTTATTTTTCCATTTTTTTCTTAAAATAGAGTTGTAGTGTATCTGATTCAGGAAGCCTGAGGCTCAGGAAGGTCACCCCTGTGTATACCTGCTGTGCCTCTTCTGATGTGCCCAGTTGGCCAGACAGGTGGAATTCTGGTGTGAACCTGAGCTACTTATTAAAAGTTAAAACTTTTGGACTTCATGTTTGGATCCCCCTCCACACACCCTCTCTCTCGTGTGGAAGTTCTCTCTCTTCTTCTCCTTTTCGTTCTCTTTCTCTACCTAAATAAAGTCACTTTTCTGCAACACTGTTTGGGGTCTGGCATTTACTTTGTGAGCCTACCTGGTCCCCTCTCTCATTCTTGAGAGAACGGGAGACCAAGAACCTTGGAGAAACGGCCTCTCAGGGGAACTGAGGGCACCTCTACTTAAAAAAAAAATTAAAACTTCTGGAGCTCAGACCAACTGAATCAGAACCCCTCAGGGAGTAGGAGTCAGGAATCTCCATTTTAACAAGCTTCCCAGTGACTTCGCACACCCTAAGGTTTGAAAACCACTAGTTATTTAAGGGAACTTAAATAGAGCTGGATTCTACAGCCAATTTCATGCCTTTAATTTGACCACCGCATCTAGTTTGTGTCTCTAAAGTCTCCACACCATTACAGAGCACCTCTCATATTCTTGTCCTGAGTAGATGGGGACAGGGCTGGGGGACTCTGAGCCCTCAAGGAGTCAAGGGTCAGGCTTCATCTCAGCCTGAAGAGGAAGCCATATTTTAGTCCTTCACACCTGATTCAGTAACTGGCTGGTGGGGGAAGGTTTCTGCTTGAAAATATCCTTGGCAATTTCTCCAACAATTAATTACCCAACTGCTGCATAAACTCTAGGATCAACACTCAAGACCACCCCAAAGAAAGGCAGCATGCGGCACACTTGGCGCAATCAGCTTACCATCGTGTGTGTGTGTGTGTGTGTGTGTGTGTGTGTGTGTGCACGAACGTACGCGTGCATGTGTTACTAAATAAAAGGGACTGCAAAAAAGGTATGTGAGATTTTCTCAAAATGACCCCCCAGAAAAACTCTAAAGAATATCTTTCCCAAAATATCTATTCAATTTGAACTTAGAGAATAATCCTTTTTACAAAAGTTTTGCCTGAATTGCCTTTTGGCACTCACAGGCACTGGACAGGCGCTGCGGTGTGGATGTGGAATATGTTCGGAAGCTTCGGGCTTCGCTGGTACAGATGAAAACAGCTCTGCATGCCTATGGCTGGGCTTACTGCTTTGTACCAAGAGAGTTCCCAAAGTTGAAGCCACCCTTGCTTCAACCTACGCGAGCTAAGCTCTCTTTGCGGTGATTTCTCTCGTGGACAGCTTGATGCCTGTGGCTGCAGTATCAGAAGATTATAAAGAAAAGCCTTTGGGTTTGGAGTCAGACAGCCTGGGATCTGAATCACAGCTCCGCCGCTCACCAGCTGTGTGGTCTTGCCTGAGTCAGCCAACTGGCCTCACCCTCAGTTTTGCATCCATAAAAGGGGAATCATTGTAGGATGGTGCAGGGACTGGAAATAAGGAGAAGAAATGCCTGCAGCCATCCTAGAACCCTCTTAAAAGTGATTAAAAACAAGTATTCAATGGTCTAATGATCCCATTCAATTCTGCCAATATTTACTTAATGCTTGTCATCTACCAGGCGTTGTTTCAAGCATTTGGGACACATGGGTCCCTGCTCGCATGGTCTGAGACCTTTAGTAAACCAGAACACAGCAGTAGGTTTTTATCACCAATTTCCACTTGTGTCTGCTACAAGCCCAATAATACCAGGTAGAATCCTCAAATTGCTGGCAATTGTCTCTGAGGATTGCCTCAAGAACATTGCTATTATTTAGTATTTGTGACAAAAGGGAACCAGCAAAGTACTCAAGAGATGTACTGGGGCTGGGATCCTGGGGGGCTGGCCTCCAGCCTTGGTTTCCATTAACAGGCTGTGGGATCTAGGATTCTTATTGGCATTTTCCCTGCCAATAAGTTGAGACCAGTGTCATTGCCGAGGGAGTCCCAGTAAATGAGCCTCCCTCTTCCCCATGAATAAATTGGGAATTAGAGTAAGAAGTGAGAGATGAGGCCGGGCGCGGTGGCTCACGCCTGTAATCCCAGCATTTTGGGAGGCTGAGGCGGGTGGATCACGAGATCAAGAGATCGAGACCATCCTGGCCAACATGGTGAAACCCCATCTCTACTAAAAACACAAAAATTAGCTGGGCATGGTGGTGCACGCCTGTAGTCCCAGCTACTCAGGAGGCTGAGGCAGGAGAATCACTTGAACCCAGGAGGCGGAGGTTGTGGTGAGCCGAGATCGCGCCATTGTACTCCAGCCTGTGTAACAAGAGCAAAACTCCGTCTCAAAAAAAGAAGAAGTGAGAGATGAGAACTCAAATATCAACTCATCACTAATAAGAGCTTGAGAGGTGGTGAGGGCTGAACCAGACAGCAGACGGGCCCCCATGGACCCCACAGCCAGGCACTCCTGCCGGGGGAGGCAGGGTAGAGTTGGGGAGATCATAAGAGGGGGTGAGAGAGAACTCCCTGCAAGCTGCTCACGCAGAAGAGAGGAGCTCACCGAGCGTGCTCAGTCGCTACCCCAAATGCATCCATCCAACCATTCTCTCCATCTTCTCCAGAGAGGAAAGAAAGGGGTGGTAACATGAGGTCAAGTGTGTGCCAAAAGAAAATCTTCAAAAGCAGGAAGAGCCGACGATCTTGCCTCTCTAAAATCTAATCAGATGCTGTACTATTCAGTTGATGGACCAAGTCACCATGAGGTAGAACAGTGGAGAAGTTCCATGGATCTGAACTGCTGCTTTGTAATAATAGACAGGGAACCAGGACAAAATCCCAAGAACAACCAGAGGCCTGATTTTGCCAGAATTCTGAAGATACAGAGAGAAACTTGTTGATGTTTTGAATCCCTATGTGAAGTCCAAACAAGCCCTAGAAAAGCATTTTTCAACTTACTACTTGTAACACATTCATGGGTTGTGAAATTATAATCAACTTTTTACAAATCAAGTGTAGTTGTCTATATTGGAGTACACGGCTATAGAGGCACTGTTTCATGAAACATTGGGCTCAGTATTATTTGCATGGGAATTGGGATGTGTGCACGTGTACCGGCTCAAGATGCTACATGTACTTCTTACTGGGACTCACGATTTTAAAATTAAAAGGTGCTGCCCTTGCAGAAATAACAGGTTTTTAATTGATTACAGTCCGAAAAATTCTGCCTTTGGCATGAACGGCACATGCTGAAGTTGGCTCATTCAACATCAGTTTGTTCCAGCCTACTCAGCCCGGCCTCCTGTCCCACAGAGGTGGGAATCTGAACACTGCCTTTCCCCCTCGCCTCTGCTGCCAAGCAGGTGAAATGCGCAAAACTAAAAATGTTAGATGCTGAAGTGAGGAGCAACAGGCCGAAGCCACAGGTGGGTTCTGGCCAGTGCACACTGCAGACCCCGTCCTCTGCAAGGCTGCTTCTGGCACCCAGTCCTGAGCCTCAGGGGCCGCATGGGGATGGCAGTGGTAGTGGTGTCTTGAAGATGTCCGTCCCCTGCCCTAACTAAGCTCAGATCCTGGCTGTGCTTTTCCTGTTGTTCCAGCCTCTGTCGCCTCCAGGCCTGGTTCCTGCCCTCCTGGAGAGTCTTTGATGAAGCTGCTCCCATTCTGTCTGGCTGGCTCTGTGTCCCATGTGGTGTCCTGCCAGGCCTGGCCCTCACACCTAGGGCTCTCTGTTTTCCTGTTTGCCGTAGGACTCCCTTTAGTGGCAGGCAGCCCCCTGGTGTCATGGGATTTTTCCCTGCAGCCCCTCAGCTGCATCAGGAACTGCTTCTTCTCTCTCCTGTTTTATCAAAACCAATTGCTCCTGTGGCTCCACCCGCCAGTCAGAGCCCTATTTCAGCAACAGCTACCCCAATAAACTGCTAACATTATCCTAAGTGAAATGGCTCAGAAAAACAGCCAAGAACCACAGAAGAGGAAGGCAGAGAGATTCAGAGCAGAGCTCAACTCAGAGCAGAGAGGGAGGAAACTCATGCTCAGTGAACACCAAAGATGTATGAGGCATCCCGCACACCCCCATGAAGCATGCTCATCCACTCCCATGCCACAGACAAAGGAAGGAACCAAACTGAAATCAAGAATTTTCCCCCAGATTGAATAAGGTAGTTAAAATCTGGCTTTTCTCTCACAACTAAAGGAGAAGATAACCAGCTCATTAATATGCTTATAAAAGGCATATTACAGTTCACAGAAACAGAAATATAAATGGTCAAAAATGTTTGAAAATATGCTCAACTTAATTCAAAAGTAAATACATAATGTACGTGAAATATTATCTATTTTTCCATCACTATAAATTTAAAATGTTAATAATACCAAATATTAGTGAGAGTAAAAAAAAAATAGGCATTCTCATATATTATGAGCCAAAATGTAATGTGGAGTATCCTCTTGGAAAATCAATAGACAAAACTTATAAAATTTCTAAATACATATAGCCTTTGACTCAAAACTTCTTAGCTAGGAATTTACCCTACAGACAATACAATCACAAATGTATACCACTGCATCTATGTGATGGTCACTTCAGTACTATTTTTAATAATAAAAAACACACAAAAAATAAGAGAATAGTATTCTTATCACAAAAATAAGTATGTGAGGTAATACATATGTTAATTAGCTGATTAAGCCATTTCATAATATATACATATTTCAAAACAACATGAACACAATAAATATATGCTATTTTTTAATTTGTCAATTTAAGAAAATTTAAGGCAGAAAACAGCAATCTACAGACACATGGAAAACTATGATTGACCCATAAGATACAATATCTACATAAAGATTAAAAAAAAACCAGAATGTGATCAATCCGTATTGTTTTATGCAGTTGTCTTTTAAATCACATAGGAGAATAAAAGGGGTTCAAAGAAAAGTACATTTACACTTTGCTTCCATATTTACCTATGTAGTTACCTTTATCAGATTCTGTGCTCTTTATTACTTAATATGGATTTCTTCAAGTTACTAACGAATGTCCTTTCACTTCTGCCTGTATATTATATTCTGCAGGCAAATCTGCTGGCAACAAATTATCTCAGTTTTTGTCTATCCAGAAATGCCTTAATTACTTCTTCAATTTTGACTAATCATTTTGCTGGATTTAGAATTCTTGGTTGACAGTGTCTTTTAGTGCTTCAACTATGTCATCCCACTGTTTTCTGGCCTCCAGTGGTTCTGACGAAAATAGCACTTACATATCCTTGTACCTGATGAGTCACTTCTCTCTTATTGCTTTCAACAGTTTTATTATAGCATGCCTAGGTGTGGGAGTTCATCTTTTGTTGAGGGGGCAGAGGCAGAGACAGTGTCTTACAGTCTTACTCTGTTGCCCAGACTGAAATGCAGTGGCACAGACATGGCTAAATGCAGTCTAGAATTCCTGGGCTCAAGCAATGCTCCCACCTCAGCCTCCTGAATAGCTGGAACTAGAGGCACACACCACCACTCCTGGCTAATTTTTGTATTTTTAGTAGAGACTTGGTTTAACCATATTGCTCAGGTTGCTCTCAAACTCCTGGGCTCAAGTGATCCACCTGCCTCGGCCTCCCACAGTGCTGGATTATAGGTGTGAGCCACCACACCCAGCCTGAGTTTACCTTATTTGGAGTTCATTGAGATTCTTGCATGTTAAATTAATAGTTTTTTAGTCAAATTGGGAAGTTTTTGGCCAGTATTTCCTCAAATATTTTTCTGCCCTTTCTCTCTCTCTCTTCATTCTTGGATTGTATTGTGTTTATGTCAGTGCCACTTGCTGGTGCTCAACAGGTCTCTTTTTCTCTGTTTATTTCCCTTAATTCTTTTATCTTTCTGCTCATCAGACTGGATAATACTCATTGATCTATCTTTAAGTTCACTAATTATTCCTTCTGCTTACTCAAATCTTCTTTTGAAACTTTCTGATGAATGTGTCATTTCAAATTATTGTACTTTTTAGTTCTAGAATTTCTATTTGCTTCCTTTCTATAATTTTCATCTCCTTGTTGACATTGTCTCTTTAGTGAGATATCCTCATGGTTTCCTTTATTTCTTTCTGTATAATTTTCTTTAGCTTTTTGTGCATACTTAAACTAATTGATTTAAAGTCTTCATCTACTAAGTCCAACATCAGGGCTTCCTCAGGGACAGTTCCTATTAATTGGTATTGTCCCCTTTTTATAAAGCTGTATTTCATATTTGTTTGCATGTGTCATAATTTTTGTTGAGAACTAGACATTTTAAATAATATTCCAAAGGGTTTAAATCTAGTCTGGTGAACACTCACACAAGTCAGGCAGGCAAAGCAAATTTTATTACTCACAAATAGGCAGCAAGGATAAACAGAAGCTTAGGATTTATGGTGAGCCCCTCCCCAAGGGCTCAGGAAAGCTTCCCAGGGCAGATGGAGTCTCATCTGTGCTTGCCCCATGTGAAATCCAAGCTTAAGGACCCTGAAAGCCCTCTGCTTTGCATTTTATACCCTGGGTGTCACTTTGTTTGCTGAGCTCAAGCACTGTAGAACATCCCATTCTGGGAGGAATTAAGGACACAGCTGTGGTTTTTCTGGACATTTTCTCCTTATTTCTGGGTGTTATATCCTTGATACATTCTGCTCAAGAATTACAAGAAGAGTGGGGAAGAGCTGGATTGGCCAAGGGCATCCAAGGGATCTGTCCTCTTGCAAATATAATATGGAAATTCTGAAAATCAGATTCTCCCACACCTCACTCCCTAGAGTATTTTGCTGTTGTTATTCATTGCTGTTATGTGTTGTTTGTTTGGTTGGTGATTTTTCTGAACTATTTCTATAAATTCTGTGTCCTTTGTTGTTGTGGTCACTGAAATCTCTGTTGGTTAGTTTTGTGGTTAGCTAATGATTAGAAACAGACCATCTTTGAGTGCCTGAAACCAGTAAGTCTCCCAGTCTTTGCTGTGTGCCTCAGGTAGTCTGTTTACGACTCTGCCTTATCATTCACTTCCCACTTGTGCAGAATCTCAAGACTAGTCAAAGGTGAGAGCTCATGGCCTTAAAAGTCTTTCCTGAGAATGTGCTCAGCCCTAGCCATGAATGTGGCTCTCTAGAGATCTAGGAATGTGTTGGAGCTTTTCAAAGTCCACATGGGCATCTCACTTCCCAAATTGCTTTTTAAGCTTTTTTGTCAGCCTTTTATTTGCCCCAACTGTTATCCAGGGAACTGTTTTCCAGGTAGCTGAGATGTTCAACAATTGCGTCTGATTGTTTTCTTTTCTTTTCTTTTCTTTTCTTTTTTTTTTTTTTTTTGACAAACAGCCCTGGAGAAAAGTGTGTTTATATTTAGAAAGGTGCAGGTCAGCTCAAATAAAGACAGCCTTGAGAATGAGATCTTCCAAGGAACCAAAAGTCAGGTCAAATGCTGACAATTCTCTGGAAACAGGCCTTTAAAGGAGCTCCAGCCCTGATTTGCCCCCTCCAGTGGCTGCTGGTTTTCTCTGTAATTGAAGGCTGCATGTCTTCAAGGCTACCATGGAGACCAGTGGGTACGGAAACAGGGCAAATTAAAACATCATAAAGCTGATTGGTCTTATGAAAGCTCAGACATTTTTCCTGGGCAAACACTTCTCGAGTTGCTGCAAGCCTTTGGTTAATTTCCAGAGTACTGAAAAGTCGATTCTGACAGTTTTTGCCACTGTTCTCATTGCTTGTACAGAGGAGGGAATTTTTGGAGATCCTTACTCCCTCATTTTCACAGGTGTCACTCTCTTATTTTATTTAATTTTAATTTTAATTTTAATAGCCACATGTGACTAGAGGCTACTGTACTGGACAATGCAAGTCTATAAAATTCAATATGAAGTCAACTAGCCCATTGAAAATTAACTCAAATCCAATATAGACATATACAAATATAGTAAACTCAAAATCACAAAATCAAAGGAATCATTTGTTTTAAGTAAAAGTCAAAATCTTATAACTTACAGAAATCCCGTAAAAATATTTCAGATAAAAAAAGCATATGTAATGAGGAAGATGGGTCTTTCTATATATTTATTATGTTAAATGGGGCCTCCAGAGGAAGGTCGGCGTAGCCGCTGCCACGTCCTCAAATAGTACTGCTGCCTATTATTGAATCGGCAGAGCTCGTTTCAACAATAGATCCTGGATTATTTTACATATTTAGTTATTTAGCCAACTTGCAGCTTCGTAAGATAAATGTAGTATAAATGCAACAGGAATAACAATAATTACAGGTATTAAGGGCCTATTTTGTGCTGTGTTTTGGAAGCTCTGTTCTTTGATCTTCCCATGGGCCTAGTGAGGTAGAAAGTCATTAACTCCATTTTGCAGATGAGGAGACTTGCAGGGGCGACGCTTCTCCCTAAGATCACACACCTAGTGCACGCAAGGGTTGGGACGGGCATCCTGGCTGCCTAGGCCCATCTTTCTAACCTGTAAAGAGATATGACATATTTTGTGTCACTTGGGCTTCCCCACTGGGATTTCCTTTCAGTTCGTTTTAAAGTCAGTTTGCTTGTTTTGAGCATATTTCTGTTTTTACTTCTGATGCCATACCCAAAAAGCAGGGAGCTGGAAAGCCACAAATGAGCTCTCCATCCAGGGTACTCCCTCCCTTCCCAGGGCTGCCTCACTTGTTTTGACATGACCTGACATTGGACAAACCCCGACATTGGAGCCCAGTCTGTAACGATAGCAAGCCATGAACACCCAATACGCAGTGTTCCAATCCAGGTACAAAGGAGGAAGCTGATTGACCAGAGAGGCATGAATGTGTCTCTCAAGGGGCATTTACTTGGTTTCATGACACTTAAACAGGATGAGGGAACAGCAGGACTATTCACACACCTTGTGTTGTCTTAGCCTAGGAAGCATAATTCTCCTGTTCTAATAACTCCACTAGTAGATTTCCAGAACTTTCCCAGTTTGGTCACCAAAAGATCCACATCCCAGGAAACCCCTCTGTCCCAGGCAAACCATGACGCTTGGCCACCCTCTCTGTAAGTGACATGAGAAAATAGCAGGCAGCACCCTAGATTCAGCGGGGAGGGGAAGAAACATCAAAGTCTCCACCAGGTTTTTAGTTGCAGTTTATTATGCTTTCATTTCCTTTTTTACTGAGGAAAAAACCTGTTTTGTCAAGAAAAACATATCCCTTTTAATTGACAGGGCTTGGAACAAGAACTTCAGGACATGATCCTAGGAGCCAGAACAATGGCAGTGACTAGTCCCTGGAAAGGGAGGTCTCTCCAGTTCTCTGCAAGTGAACAGCAGTGCACACAGCCCTTCAGTGTGGACCACATCAACATTCCTCCTGCACGACTCGGAATCCCAGCCCAGGTGTAGACAGATGTCCATTTCATCCTGGGAGTGCCACCTCTTGGGTTGGTGATCTCGTCAGCTAAAATCTTTCCCACATGTAGGGCAATTGGACAATGTGGACAATTGTTGAGGCAGCCACCTAGGTTGCATGTACAGAAGATGTCAGGATTTTAAAAAATTAAAATCAGACAAGAACTCAGTTACTAACCATCTAAAGGTTTGACGTTGTGTTAACAAAGCCTGCAGATGTCTTTGCTGAGATTCCCAGTGCTGTTCTCTTCCATTTTCTTCACGTGGTTAACCCGACATCTCCTTTAGATCCCAGCTCAAGCTCCATGTCTACTGAGCCTCCCAGACCGGCCTTTGCTCTCCTGCACACTCACAGGGCAACAGGGACTCTCCTTTGGACAGCATTTTTACATTGTCTTGCAGTTTCTTGCTTCCTTGTCTTGATGCCTCAGGCGCAAGAACCATGTCTTCCTTGTTCACAGCTGTACCCTGAAATGTCACACAGTCCTGCCTGTCTAAATCCATTGTTTACGGATGTTTAATTTCTGTACTCTGTACATGAGTACAACTCCCTCTAGTATCTAAACAGCCTTAGAATGAATTATTGGAAGCCTCTGTTCATTGACTGAGTGTTCTTGACCTGAAACCTGCAAGTACCTGTCAGGCTAAACTTTTTAAGAAACAAGGACAGGCACAGTGGATCATGACTGTAATCCCAGTGGCTGGGAGGCTGGGGGAGGAAGATCACTTGAGGCCAAAAGTTTGAGACCACCCTGGGCAATTTAGCAAGACCTTATCTCTACAAAAATATTTTAAAATCAGCTGGGAAGTGGTGGTGTGCACCTGTAGGCTCAGCTGCTCAGGGGCTGAGGCAGGAGGACTGCATGTGTTCAGGAGGTCAAGGCTGCAGTGAGCTGTGATTGTCCCACTTTGGCTCTGGGTAACAGAGCCAAAGCCCTGTCTCTTTAAAAAACAAAACAAAAAAAAAGATAAACAAAGTATGATCTTTATTCGTACTGGGATGTTTGTCTCTGTGCCTCTGAAGAAAGCGGGAAGACAAAGAGCTAGCATGATCCCAGGGACCACCACAGAGCTCTGCGAGGAGGCAAACTATGCATTTTCTCCATTCTGCAGTTGAGGAAACTCAGAGAGCCAAGACATGGAAAGGAGGAGCCGAGAATAACCTCCAGCTGCAGAGGAGGCCTGCTGATGAGGCATGAGTGTCCTCAACTGCTGGCCTCACCAGAAACTTGGGAGCAGATGACACAAGTGCTCCCCAGCAGTTCAGTGGAATAAGCCTGAGGTTTCGTCATTGCCATGTTCAGGGATGCTCCAGCTTCTCTCCAATCCTCTTATTAGTCATCCTATGAGTTCCCAGGAAGCCAAACAAAATGGAAATCTGATGAATTTAAAACATTCTGGTGCCCTCACTTTTTCCAATTCAATAAATAAAAAATACATAGGTTTGGTTTCAAACTGATTCATGAGAATTCAGGATTCAAGATTTTGTTCTCCTGGTTGGTTGGGTTTTCATTGTTTCTTTTTTCTTTCAATAACATTGCTCCCATTTATGGTTAAGTAAACAATGGATGTTTGATTTCTGCACTCAGCACATGAGTACAGCTCCCTCCATTATCAGCTCACAGCTCTTCGCACTTTCAGTCCCTGGGGAAAACGCAGTTACCAGACTCCTTCACACTGTCCCAGGCAGGAGCGCCACGGGGTGCCCAGAATTCCCAGGCACTGGCTAGTGGCAAATCACACCAAGCATGTGTGGCATTGTTTCAGGAGTGCACACTGCAACAGGGTGAGGTAGGAAGGTGTCCACTACATTAGACAGTCCAAGGAAACCTTGGTTTACTAATCCAGATTTCAACCTGCCAAACCAGCACCAGTGCAAGACTACCAAATTCACTTTGTATCATCTTTTAAGAGGCTCAGCACAAAGGAAATAAGTGATGATGTGCTCATACAGAGAAACCCCATCCTAATTCCCAAAGACACCTTCCCCAGGAAGCCTTCCCTGACCCCTGGACCCCTGGGCTGAACTGAAAATGCCTCCTCCACGCCTCCCTGTCCCTGAGCATAAACAGTAGGGCTCTCCACATGCTATTTGTAAATTACACTTTGCCATGTTGGCCTCCCCAATCAGACAGCGAGAATCTTGGGGACAGAGGTCTTGTCTTCACTACCCTGGCACCAGCACCAGCAGGGGCCCTTAGTCGTTCCCTGTGTGCAATGCTCTGTGTGTATATCCTGCCTATGTGTAGATGTCCTGGGCTCAGCACACCCTTGTTGAACTCAATCCAGGATGGCTCTGCCAGGGCAGAGAACGTGGTTTCTAAGGGACCCTAACAGCCAATTTAAAAAAAACAAACAAACAAAAAACTAGATCCTTGATTTAATCATGCGATTTCTGTTAATACATCACACATTTTTAGTTTTTCAAGTCTTTCTTCTTCCTCTTACTACTGATCACGTCATTGCCCTGTGTCATACATAGCACAGCCATTGGTGTTTGATGGACACATGTTGATTAGTACATTGACAGACTTGCTCTCTCTGATGCCCCTGGCAAGAAGAAGCCAGTTGGCAAGGCCTCAGATATCAGTGGCTTACATGGGACCTCCTCACTTTGGTTCCTTCTCCCAATGAAAGGGTTGCAATCGTAACAGAAGTGCACAGATTCAAAGTCTGCCCATGCTGCGTGCTATGTGGTCAGGAGGGGCAGTCATCTCTCACAGCAAGAGGGTACATTCAGCCTCCCCGGGGCACATCTTTTCTGCTCACAAGTACTCTTGGGCAAAACCACCAGCCAAGATAAAGCTCACATTATTGGTGGACTTCATTTTATGTCATCTTTATCCATCATTTATGTAGTTGATTAACATATAAAATATGTTTACATATTTAACAAATGTCTTGTGCACCCGCTGCATGCCAGGTGCTGTGCTGAGCACCACTGGGTACAAAGATGAACTAAAACGTGGGTGCTCCCCAAGGCACCTGCAGGCCAAGTGTGCATAAAAGAAATGGATAAAAGCATGGGGTTGAAATGAGAAAATATTAGAAGGAGGAGGGAGAGGAGGAGAAGGCGGGTGAGGACAGGCCCTTGAGACAGATGTCCACATCAGAGGAAGAACATGGATCCAAGAAGGCCCGGCTTCATGTATTCACCCAAAACCACGCACACCTTTTACAAGTACAGGGACACAAGGGACACCACGCAGGGCCTGAATTCCAAAACCTAGGGCCCAGTGAGGAGCCTGAGCTTCTCAGTGTGAGACGGAGGTGCCAGGCCAGTTGGGAAGCTCTGTGGAAAGCAAACCCCATGTGTGTGTGTCTCACAGAGGTTAGCAAAGTCCTGCCCATCACCAGGTGGTCTGTGCTGGCTTACTTGGAACTTGCTTGTAATAATTTTGACTAGGTTAGTTACTCAGTAAAGCTGTTCACCCTATACTGACCGAAGCACAGACTCTTTGACAGGGGAGCAATTTCCATATTTGTTACTCCTGACTCCAGGGTATGGATCAAAACACACAACATTCTCAGCACTCCACAATGTACTGCCTGCACTGTTCCCCCATAACTCTCCAACACCACACCTCCAAAAAAAGTTCTGCCCTTCCATCCAAATAAAGAAAATTGCTGGTCACAGTGACTCACGCCTATAAAGCCAGCACTTTGGGAAGCTGAGCCAGAGGATCGCTTGAGCCCAGAAGTTCAAGACCAATCTGGGCAACATAGTGAGACTCCATCTCTACAAAAATTTAAAAATTAGCTGAGTGTGGTTGTGTGTGCCTGTGATCTCAGCTACTTTGAAGGCTTATAGGAGGATCGCTTGAGCCCAGGAAGTCGAGGCTGCAGTGAGCTATGATCACGCCACTACATTCCACCCTGGGTGACACAGTGAGTCCCTGTCTCTTAAAAAAAAAAAATCTACATCTAGATTCACTAATGCACATCACTCCTACAGGGCCATTTTTGTCTCTTGGTACCCAGATCAGGATGGGCGACACTGTTCTTTAAAGCTCATTCCCATCCTAAGAGCCTGCCATGGTTTCCTTACTCCCATCTCACATTTGCCATGCCACTCCAATCCTTTCTGGTACTGAGTTTTCTCTCTGGGTGTCGCAGTCCAATTAAAAGTGAAAGAAGGAATAAGACCAGTGAGATCTAACCAAAGAGAATCAGAACCAGCAAAAGCATTCCAGGGAGAACAGGCAATCCTCAACTTTACCCAGTGGTTTGACTCTTTCATTTCTCCATTCAGAAGCTATTTTAAAAGTTTTGCTTGATTCTAAACAATGGTTGAGGATTTTTTAATATGACAACTTATCCTGTTTAAACCCCGTCAGTGGAAATAACTGAAAACATTACCTTGTTTCTTCCTCCTCCTGGGAGTCCAATGTTTAAAACACATCAGGTGTTTTTGTTCTCATGCAAAACTCTTTGTAGAGTTTTCTTCACTTTACATAGTATTAACATTAAATATATATATATGTGTGTGTGTATATATATATATATATATATATATATATATATTTAACTCATTTAAGAGTGAATAATGGCAGCAATGCAAAAAGATCAGGAGAAGACCAGTGGATTCGACTGGGGGTTAGAATCAGGGTTTTTCTGTATTATTGAAGGGAAAATTATTTCACACATGCACAAAATTGAACCTAAGCAGGTCACGTTCCCCTGAAGGCCAGCAAAGAAAACTGTGAATCATTATAAAGCCCTTTCATATCTAGAGAGCTCACTGAACGAGATTCCTGAAGGCAAGCAAACAAAAAGCTGTTGTTTTGAAAGTTTTTGTTGGATGCCCAAGTGTGTCAGAAGAAGAACAAGTATCTACTAGTAGGTTGGCATTAAGAAAAAGTCAGTATTAGAGAAAAGGGAAAAAAAATCAGAGAAGCTATGTAATTGGAGTTCTGCAGCAGCTCAAAAGCTCAGAGTAACACGCCTGGCCACACAGTGACTCATACCCCTTGCTACAGAAGCTCATGGTGGCTGAGCACATGGAAGGGTGGAGTGGGGAGGCATTCGGATGCACTGTGACAACCTCTGAGCTGCAGGAGCTGCAGCCAGGCGAGTGAGTGCCCCTGGCAGGGCCGGGGACACTGGCCTGCGCTCTGATCCTGCCCCTCTGGTATCGTTCAACCCAGTCCAGCCTGTTCAACAATTTCTTCTCTGAAACAGACTCTTTGATGCAGACTCATTTTGTGTTCAGTGACATGAAAGAGATACTGATGCTGATTATCAAAGGCATGCCTCCCAACCACAAGCAGCTAATGCCCGAGGGATGTAACATTATCTCTTCCTTCAATTTCTGCATCCTCCTGCTGGGAAGGGCTTGGTGGTGAGGAACACATCTTTTTTTCCCTACTAATTTCACATTGGATATTAATCTGAGTGGGAGGAACATGGATTAATACCTTAAGCTTGTAGGCCACACTCAGGCGAATATACTCCATGGATCTAAATGCCACAGAGACAAAGAAACCTGCCTCCTGGGCTCCTGAGGGAAGGGGTGCCCCTAAGAATCCCCTGGGCCATCGCCATGCCCAGGACCACCCTCTAGAGGCCAATTAGCCATCCCAGGGATATCTGTGTTAATAACATCCTCAGAATAAAAGATTGAGCACTTTTCCTATCCTGGGTTAATTATTTTCCATTCTAGGCATTCAAGATAAAATGTCCAGCAATCAAGGTATCGAGCCCACATATTTACGGTGGAATTACACACAACAATTTAAAAGGATATTTCATGATGGGTAAAATGTTCATGATATATCAAAAAGAAAAAATTTTTGATTACAAAACAGTATGTACAGAATGACTTCCATTTTGTAAAAATAAAATAAACTGAGCTGAGCATGCATGTTTGTGCTTGCACAGAGAAAAGTCTGGGACAAGGCCCACCATGCCAGCAACAGCGGCCAACTCAGAGTAATGGGACTGCACATGCTTGCCTTTATTCTTTCTTTGCTAATATTTATATTTTCTAATTTTTCCACAAAGTACATTATTTCCTTAAATTACAGAAGTTCAGAATTTGGTCAGATGATGCACAGTCAGGAAAAGAGAGACTCTTTTCAAAGAAACTGTTCATGTGTTTAGAGAAAATACAGCCATACCCAAAGAGCTAATTTTTTTTTTTTTTTTTTTTTTTTTTGAGCCAGAGCCTCACTGTTTTCCTAAGGCTGGAGTGCAGTGGTGTGATCTCAGCTCACTGCAACTCTGCTTCCCAGGCTCAAGTGATTCTCCTGCATCAGCCTCCCCAATAGCTGGGACTACAGGCACGCGCCACCATGCCTGGCTAATTTTTGTATTTTTGGTAGAGACAGGGTTTCACCATGTTGGCCAGGCTTGTCTTGAACTCCTGAGCTCAAGTGATCCACCCGCCTTGGCCTCCCAAAGTGCTGGAAATACAGGCGTGAGCTACTGCTCCCGATCAAAGTGCTAACTTTTAATTATGTTTACATTTTCATTTTAAATAACAGCTGAGCCAGTAACATAACATTTTCCTTTGTCCCTGCTAACAAGACCTGCCGATCCACCCATCTTTTGGCACCAGCAGCCAGAAACAGAAATCTCAAATTAGTTGTGAAAATGAGGTGGCCAAAATTGTTCTTGCTGTCTACCTAACCTCATTCTCCATCAGTCTCTTCATGGAGGAACATGTGAGGACCACACACATTCTGGTTGCTCTAGTTCTGGGATTAAATGGAAAAAAAAATGTAGGGAAACTGTAAATCCTAACTCACCATACAAATGTGAGTTTATTATCATACTATTATTATCTGTGTGGTATCTTGGTTTACCTTTAAGGAAGCCTGACTTTCAAACCTGCAGTAGAAGGAGAGAAGCCTAAGATGCCCTCCCGCCATGGTCTCTCTGAAGACTGTTGGGCTGTGGACAGTCTGAGACCTCTAGGAATAGACTGAGATCCCATTCTAATCGCAGAAGGTTGCAGGAAGCAAGAAGCTGAGGGAACAATTGGAGCAAATACAGTTCATGAAAAGGCTCAAGAGTATCTGATCCACTGAAGTCATCATTACAGGGGACGGATGGAAAAGAATGTCTGTAGAATAGTGTGAAAGTCAAAAGTTCTATTGGAATTTCTTGCCATCTAGAAATGCACACCGACCTACACATGCACGTGCACACACACACTACATGTAAACAGTGCACATAGGCATACACATGGATTTTGTTACATGTATGTGGGGGGGGCATATGTTTCCCCTCCCAAATGCACACTCCTGGAAGCACACACTGTTTTCCGGCTTCCAAAAGAAGTTGGAAAGGCTGCATAGGTGTTAGCCTTGCCCTCCCGGGGCCTCCCGGCATTAAATGCAGCAGCAGGTCCATAAACAGGCAAAAGGCTAGAGGCTCGTCCGCGCAGCTGGGCTCTAGGTCTGGTTTTCCCACATCGGGCACTCATAGATTTATTGCAGCGGAATGAACGTCACTCAGAGCATGTTTCTCACCCTAGCTGAACTAATATTTGGTCTCAGTCCCTTGGAACAAAATGCAGCCTCGGTGTCTGCCGAGCAACCCTGTGCAGAAAAGAATAGCCAGGCACTCCGAATTGGAGCCAAACAAAAAGGAAATGAAGTTCATTACTCTTTTTCTTGAGCTTTAAAAATACTCTTTGCCTTCCTAACCTCTGTCAGATCTGACCGAGTGTGAGCCCCTTCTCACCTTCAGCAACTTCACCCCCACCCGAATCCTTCGCACCCTTCACACCCCAGGGCGGCAAGCAATTCAGGCATCCCCGGACAGGCGCAGCCCGGCCTCGGCTCCTTCTCCCCGGCACGAAGTCGAGGTTGCTCTTCCCCAGAGACACTGGGAGAGGGCCCGCCCACGGCCTCTTTGCTCCGAGGGGGGTTGGGACAGAGCGGAGACCCCCTCGTGGGTCCAGGGCTCTGCGATATTTCACTGAGCTCAGAGCAGGGACAGTGACTCGCTGAGTGTCCCCAGGCGCCCCGCACAGCGCTCAGGACCAGGCTTCTGGCACACGGGGCCCCGACCCGCGCAGGGCTGCCTGTTGCCAGAGCCTTCCTGGGACCTGCAGGTCCCACCTCCCTAGCAGGGTGGGCGTCTGCTGCCTTCTGCTGCCCCCAAGTGGCCGCCACGAGGCCCTGGGGGCCAGGAGGGGCCTTCCACTGGGGTGTCGATCCACACCCCCATCCTCGAGCACCCTAGTAAGTGGAGCTAATTCTTAGTCTCCGCGGGCCCTTTGGGAGGCCGCGGGTCTCCGAACAGACTTCAGGCTGTCACACACCAGCCATGCACACTCAGTTGTGTGTGGAGCGGCTCCCACATTCCCTTCTCCTTGAGCTCAGCGCAATGGAGAGGAGAAAAGCGAACCTGCACAGCGGCTCGGGTCCTGGCGCACCCGCCCTGCTTGCAGCGTAGGCCGGTGATTCGACTCCCCAGAACTTGCTTCTCGTGATGACACCTCTGCTACCCACTCAGGGGAGAGAGTGCAAGACACTGATGCCCTCCCAGGTAAGGGGTGAAGAGAACACGCAGGACTCCCACTAAAATTAGAATCCAGAGAACCCACGAGTAATCTTATTTTATTTATTTATTTTTTTTGAGATGGAATTTCGCTCTTGTTGCCCAGGCTGGATGGCACGATCTCTGCTCACTGCAACTTCCCCCTCCCGGGTTCAAGTGACTCTCCTGCCTCAGCCCCCCAAGTAGCTGGGATTACAGGCGCCCGCCACCACACCTGACTAATTTTTTGTATTTTTAGTAGACACGGGGTTTTTTCCCTATGTTGGCCAGGCTAGTCTCCAACTCCTGACCTCAGTTGATCCACCTGCCTCAGTCTCCCAAAGTGCTGGGATTACAGGCGTGAGCCACCACACCCAGCCAATAATTTCTTAGTATAAGTATTAATACCTCTCGAGTGGTGCATAGGACATACTTATCTCAACATTTTTCATTGTGTATCTGAAATTCAAGTTTAACTGGTGTTGGGGGTAGGGGCTTGTTGTTTTGGTGTTTTATTGTGTTTGGGAGCCTTTCGTTTTGTTTCTTAGAGTCTACCAACCCCATCCCCAGATGCCAAGCATCCTAGCTGAGCAGGACCAGGACTCCTGAAGCTCCTTCCCTCAGCTGCTGTTCAGCGACACTGTCACACGTGGGCTGACGCGTAGCAAGCATTTTCCAAGAAGGAAAGCAGACCCCTGCCGGAGCCTGCACCTGCGTGGGACCCTGCAGCCCGCACCTCCTGCGCGCAGCGGGCACCTCAGGACAAGGCACCGCTGGCCCTGGGAGTGGCCTCTTATCTGATCTCAGCCAATATTTTCTCAAAGTCAGACATGAAAACACTTTTAAGGTCTCAACATCTCCCAGACATCTGTTATTCATTTTCTTTGGCATTGATTTGGTCCTAATCGTTCGTAAAGGCCCAGGCATGCACTCAACTATCTGATTTGTGTTCTGTGCCGGCAGCGTTCCGGGCTGGAGAACTAACACCTGCATTTGTGGCAGAGCTGTTTGACACCCACTGCCTCATTTCATCTTCACATATTGGGACACAGCAAGGTACACAGCAGGACACCCCAACCCTGGCTGCACCCGGACATTACATGACGAGAGAGCTTCCAGGACCTTGCCACCCACGCCATGCCCCAGGCCAATCACAGCAGAGCCTCTGCTGTGGACCCCTGTCCTGGTTGTCAGAGCTCTAGCTGCTCTCCCAGTGCTTCCAAGACTGAGGACGCTGGCCCAGAGCAGTGCTTCTCAAAGTGGGGTCCAGGCACTGCAGCATGAGCATCACCTGGGAACTGTAGAAATGCACATTTTTGGGCCCCCTCCCCAAACTGGTGAATCAGAACTTCTGGGGTGAGCGCTCCTGGTAATTTTGATGCATATGAACATTTGAGGATCACTGGTGCAGAAGAAAACAGAGGCTTTGGAGATGAAAGCAGTCCAGCCCCAATTCTAGCCCCAGCCACACGTAGCCTTTCAAAATCGAAATTTCACATCTGTTCAGGAAGGTGATTTATCTGTCTCACACGTAGCACTGTGGTAGAGATTAAATGAGATGAGATGAGCTGCATAGGTTGCCCAGAAAAAGCCTGACAAAAGCCCAGAGAATGTAGTGACCAGCCATCCTGGTTTGCTCCTTGCAGAGGAGACCCTGGGAGTCCCATCATACTGGGATGAGTTGCTCGTCTTATGAGAGAATGCGAGTTCTCTCTGCCCTCGAGGGATGTAGGGAAGCCTTTCCTGTCCTTTCCATAAGTAGAGACCCTAAAGGCTTGAAGGGACTTATCTGAGGCCCCATACATTTGTGGGACAGCAGGGCTAAACCCTAGTGCCTGACTCCAGTAAAGGGCTCTTCTCTGAACCTGTGTGTCGCACCTCTGAGTAACATTAATGCCAATTCTAAGCTCCTTTTTGGTAATAATGCATTGAATCCACACAATTTCAATCCACTTGAAATTAAGACTGGGCCAGCTCCACGGGCAGCAACCTAGGCAGTAACACAGCACCAAGAGCTCAACTGCCTGCCCTCTTCCTAATTTTCAGAAAAGGGCCTCACATTTTCCTTTTGTGAGGGGCCTCACAAATCATGTCATTGACCTGTTTAGAGAGATTTAGTAACTTGCATGAGGTTTCCAACTGGCCAGTGGTGGGGCCTGATGAAAACCCTGGGAGCTGGCTCCAGAGCCCGGACTTCTGATGAGGATGCTCTTGTCACAAGAGTGGACACTTCTTTCCCAAACACCAAGCACAAAGGGAATTTCACATGTTGTGGGGCAGACTGGAGGAGCTTAAAGCAAGTCGTCACCTCACTGTGAAGGACAAGACCCATTCATAGCTGTGACATCACCCACAATTCTTCTTAAAATGCGGACTTTAAAGTGCCCCAGGGTGCGGATCATCTCTGTTTATCACTAGCATAAAATCACACCCAGGCATTTTTCTCTTCCCACTTCCACAGAGGGAAAAGCACTTAGAACATCCCCTAAACCTGAGACTCATAATAAATAACAATGCCTATGCTAGGCGTTGCCAGGCCTCACTTCTTTCCTGAAGCAGGCAACCTCCCCCCAGATCCCATGGCCCAGATGTCCCTGTGCCCATGTGCTCTTGAACCCAGATTGTCCAGAACTGAGAGACAGACAAAGGGACAGTAGCACCCTGTCCCCTCCCCCATGCCTTCTTTTTTCCCCTATGACCCAAACCCAAGGTTCTCTCTTCTTCCCTTCTGACCCAACCTCTCAATCCCTGAAGGATTTACCCAGGTGCGATCACGCCTTAGCGTGACTAGCATCAAGGTGGACTTACTTCTCCCCAGCATTTTCAACCAGTGGAATGAAAAGCTTTATCCCTATTAAAACAACCTCAGATATGTGTCAGGACCCCAAGGTGCTGTACATGGGAACAGCAGAATGTCCCGTCCAGTTACCACCAGCCATGTGTGAGTGAGGTTCAGCCCTAACTCTGCTGGAATTCTGTGGGCATAAACAAGCTCACCTTCCTTCTTCACTCTCCTCCTCTTTCTTACCCGATTCACCTGTCATCCCTTTTGTGGAAGATGCTGGCACTGAGCCATAAGCCTTCATTAGGCCTCTGTACTCCTTTCATGGCCCAGCAGGGCTCTGAGTTCGGGATGGGCAGCAGAAGGCCTCCTATTGTGGGAGCTGACAGTGACAGAGCTCCTGTTGACTGAAGCCAGAAAAACAGGGAGCAGATACCCCAGTAACGTGACAAGCACATCAAACGAGGGGAAGGAATGGGCAGAGAAGCAATGAGGTCTGCAGTACTGTCCCACATGGATGTCCAGGAAGATTTGGGATGCAAAATCCAAGTCAAATGTGAGCCCAGGGAGGAGCTGACAACCCATCCTGTCACATTCGACAGACACAGCTTATTCTGACAAGAATTCTACAGTCACAGCTTATGCTGTCTAGACCATTTGAAATTCAGAGAAATACACTTGAAGAAGCCCATAAAAGAGAAATTGCATTTGGAAGCCAGACACAATTAGAAAATGGATAAGAACTTCAACGAAAAAAGAAAAGAGACTAAGATAAATTTCAGCCAAGTGTCTGTACTGGCCATAAACAGACTGCAAGACAACTGCCCTGGGAGAAGGAAAGGACCCAGGGCAGACAGAGGCCAGTGCAGGAGGCTCTAGTGAGGAGAGCAAGATCTGGGTTAGATGCAAGGTTGAGGATATTCAGGTCAGGGCCAAGTGCACTGTTTGTGAAAGAAATGTGCCTGTTCAGATGTCAGTTTCTAGAGGTGAGTGGACGGCTGGTAACGGTCAGGTTAAAAGGAAGAGAAACAAGATGATACCGGACGTCACGCTCTCAAACCTCGGAGCAATAACTGAGGAATACCATAGTACTTCACACACCACCTCATGTAGATGGTCACTCGGTGCTTTTAAGCAATAATCACATATTTCAGAGAAAAGAGTGAAGTATACAATAGAACCTAGAGAATGACCTAAAAAAAAGGTCTAGAAGAAACATCACTGCAAATGATGCCGTCTGAGAGTGGTCAGGAAAATATAAGCCATGGAAGGTGTGGTTATTGGGCCTAAAAGTACAAAATGAAAAAAAGAAAAGTTTAAGGAAGTAATTCTGAGATATACAAAATCTAGGTGTCGAATGAAACAGAAACATCTAAGCAAGGATTTGCTTCCATCAAGCATATAAGCTGCCTGCTAGCCTCGGGACCCAGCCACGTCACTCTCGTCCAGCCTTGTGTTGTGTGCCTGCAAGTATTGAATAGGTGGCGGATGTTCTGCTCTAGTAAGGGAGATGCTAGAATATCACCCTTCAAGGAGGGTTCCAGACCCACTGAAGACAATCGTGGACTTGCTTACTGTCCTCACATTTAAGGTGGGCAGACAGTGCTCATGCCCCTTCACATCAAACCTACAAGGACAGATGGAGAGGCCAGGGAGACAGGGAGTCAGGGTTCCAGGTCCTGCTGGAGGCATACAGCTAAGGCCATCCAGCCTCCCCATCCCAGAACCAGTTTTCATCCTACGGAGCAACCATATATGTCAACAAGGGAGGATTGGGATTTTGCCAGCAGGCATTCTGTCATACCCTAGGCAGAATTGACTAGAAAACCCAACCAGGACATTGTCCCAGCCCATCCAGATCACCACTCTAATCCTCCATGGCCAGGGGCCACTCTGCTCTCCACACTCCTTTGATGACCCGGCAGGTCTCACTGTGCCCACAGGGCTCTGAGTTCAAGATGAGCAGCAGAAGGCCTCCTATGGTAGGAGCTGACAGTGGCAGAGCCCCTGTTGACTGAAGTCAGAAGAAACACGGAGCAGATACCCCAGTAACGTAAGGCAATCCAGCAGACAGGGTAAGGACCAGACTTAATCCACTGAAGCCACTGAATTTACCTTCCCCCCATCCAACTTCTCTCTCATTATGTGACTGTGAGAAAATTACTTGTTTAACTTTCTACTTTCTTATCTGTAAAAGAAGAAGATGATGATAATTCTAGAATTTCTCTCTGGGATTCAGCAGGAAGAAGAAAAGGCCTGAGCCAGCTAGGAGCTTGAAGCAGTAAGAACAGGGGAGAGGTCTAAAGTTGGGGTGAACCAAAACTACCGACCGTCAAGGCCTCCGATTCAACAGTCAGTCTAGAGACGGAGACAGCGCTCTAAAACTCAGAAATAGCTCTACCTCCGGTTAATTATTCATTGAGAATTAACAAAGCAGTTGAGATTTTAGCCACCCCAGGGGTGTGGCTGCCAGAACCTTGGCTTTGAGCTTTGTTCGTATGATGCAGCCCTCCACCTCTTCTCTGGATCAATGAAACCACTATGCATTGCTTTTTAATGTGGATTAATTTTGTCATTTCCTTCATTTAATTCAACTGAGTTCCTACAGGCTAATGCTGATCAGGGGAACACAGCTTTTCTTGAAATATGGATTAAGTTTTGTTTCCTAACATTATGGCTTTGCCAGGAGTCTTAAGTGCCCAGCTGCTCTTTACTCGGCAGAAACATTGCTTACAAAACAACACATGAGCCTGTGGTTGTGGAGGAAGTACGCGTTCTCATGGCACAGCTTTCCCATTACACAATCGCCTGTCCATGCAGCTTTCTGAGGTGGGAGAAGGCCAGCCTCCAGTTACATTTGCCAAAGAGAGCCTGGAGGGGCCAACCAAATGGACATCTTGAATCAATATGGCGGTGTTCTTGCTTAGGAATCACCTGTTCTTACAAATAAAACATTTGGAGAAATTGCCTCATTCAGAGATGATTGTGGTTGAATCAAAGGCTTTCTTTAATGATGAAAGACAAAAATATCTTTGATGTTGGAAAATCTCCCTCATGTACACAGAAATGCATGACGGGAGCTGCAAATGCTGCAGAATGTGGGAAGAACACCAAACGGGCAGAGACATGTCCTATGTGTTTCGACCGCCTTCTAGCTCCAGACAAGAGGACCTCTGTGTCAGAAAGGAGAGAGTGAGAGTGAGGCAGGACTTACGGGTTTCAACCAGATTTAGGCCCTGTTGGTTTTGGAAGTGGAGCACTGGAGCGAGTTATGCAGACTGCCCTTATCAGTCCTGCGAGCCCAGCTCATGGCTTGGCCAGCGGCTCCTGAAATGAATGACCCAGATGGCAAAGTAATGAGCTGCTTCTTAACTAGCACTCTTTTCTTTAACAACATTTTTATCATTTGTATTCATTGCGGTAAAATACACATAACAAAAGATGTAACTGTTTTTAAGTGGTCAGTGCAGTGACATCAAGTACATACGCATTGCTGTGCAACCATTGCCACCATCTACCTCCAGAGCTCTTTTCATCTTGCAAAACAAAAACTCAGTATTCATTAAACACTAACTCCACCCCCCTACTACACCCTCTGGAAGCCCTGGCAACCACCCTTCTACCTTCTGTTTCTAGGAATTTGACTGCTCTAGGTACCTCATATGGGTGGACTCATACAGTATTTGTCTTTTGCTTTGCAGCCAGCTTATTTCACTTAGCATAATATCATCAAGGTTCATTCATGTTGTAGCATGGGTCAGAATATCCCCCCTTTTTAAGGCTGAATAATATTCCTTGTATGAATATGTAATTCACCAAGTGTGAATAGATCCAGTCATCTGTTAGTGGACACTTGGACCACTTCTTCCTTCTGGCTATTGTAAATAATTCTGCTATGAAAACAGGCGTACTACTGTCTCTTTAGGACACTGCTTTCAATTCTTTTGGATATATACCCAGAAGCATCTTTCACTAGTGATCTTTTACAATGGCTGCAAAGTTAACAAGCATTGAAATGATTTTCTTTTGTACAAAAAAAAACACAGAAAGAACTTTATTGAAATGTGAAGATGTGTATTCAAATTCTTTACATGGCACAGCACAGTAGCTCAAGCCTGTAATTCCAGCACTTTGGGAGGCCGAGGCCAGCAGATCACCTAAGGTCAGGAGTTCGAGACCAGCCTGGCTAACATGTTGAAACCCCATCTCTACTAAAAATACAAAAATTAGTCGGATATGGTGGCAAGTGTCTGTAATCCTAGCCACTCAAGAGGCAGAGGCAGGAAAATCACTTGAACCTGGGAGGCAGAGTTTACAGTGATCACGCCGTTGCACTCCAGCCTGGATGAAAGAGCAAAACTCTGTCTCAAAAAAAAGAAAGAGAAAAGAAAGGAAAGAAGAAAGAAAGAAAGAAAGAAA
>NW_022436969.1:20822187-20877079 GCF_009761245.1 Sapajus apella | reverse complement strand
TAAGGAAAGAAAGAAAGAAAGAAAGAAAGAAAGAAAGAAAGAAAGAAAGAAAGAAAGAAAAAGAAATTCTTTACATGAGTAAAGAAATCATCAAACAACATATATATATATGTTGTTTGTCTAAGGAGTTGACTTAGGGAAATTCTTTCCTTTCTAACTTTTACCCTTTCTCATAGCATGAACACATTAATTTAGATCAATCAGGGAAGTTAAAACTATAAAATCAAGGCTGTGTTCACTTTCTACATGGATTCCTCTACAATTTTTTTACTTGTGACTAAAATACACATAACATAAAATTTACTATTGTGACCATTTTTAAGTGTACAGTTCAGTAGTGTTAAGTATATTCATGTTAATGCAACAGATCTCCGGAAGCTTTTCATCTTGCAAAACTAAAACTCTATACCCATCAAACCACAGCTCACCCCTTCCTTCTCTCCGCTGCCCCTGACAACCACCATTCTATTTTCTGTCTTTATAAATTTGACTACTTTAGATACCTCTCACAAGTGGCAATTTTTTTTATTTAAACATTAAACAGGATCTCTAGCAATGAAGAAAATTATTATTTATTGACTATTCGCCACTGTGTACACACACAGAGTGCTTTGGCCAATTTTTTAGCAACTTCTCATTTACTAGCGATTTAAGAGTACTAACTTTCCCTGAAGGAAAACTACTCAATTTTAGTCAAATATTTGACAAGCAATTAAAAGTTTTATGACAGAGGCCTATCTGCTTCCATCGATGAAGGGAAGGGTATTTTAAGAAGCACCTGCTCTCGTTTCAGGTTTCTGGTTGGCAAGTCTTGGCTGGAGTTGGCCTCCCCGTCTATGGTCGAATGTGGGAGGAGGCTTGTCCAGTGTGAAGAGGCTGTGACACTCACTCATGGTTAGATCTCACCTCACTGTCTAAGATTTCTTTAGGATTCTTGCAAGGAACTGGTCAGCAGGTTAAAAGCAACTTGAATATCTTGAAGGTAAGATCACAACAATGTCTTATCCTGGTTCCCCTCTTCTACCCTAGGCCACACAACACCATCTTTCCCACGTCTGCCCTCCCAGCAGCCCTTCCCTCTCACAGGGTGTCGCCCTGCTCCCCATTTGCCCAGCCTTCCCACCCCACTTCATCACCTGCCCCATTTCATAGATCTGTGTCCCCAGGATACAGATTCCTTTAGCAGAACACTTTCTCCACCCTTATCCGTTTTTCATGACGTGACAGGTACCTACGATGGTGATGGGGTATTAAAATGTCTTTGCAAACTGTCCTTTTTCCTCTCCACTCTTACTACTCCTTTTTGCTCCTGCCCTGGCCTGGCCTGGGCTGGTTTCCAGGGATCTTTGCTTATCAGTGAGCCAGTCACCTACCTGTTATCCACATCTACTGAAGGCATGATAACAACAGCCCAGGCCCAGAGAAGTTAAAAAGAAGAAGAAGAAGAAAATTGGGGCAGATCTAGCGATGCCACCATCATTTCTTCCTCTTGGATTGCGTTATGTAAGCTGAGAGCTATGATGGGAAAGCTCCAACCAGGACTCAGGAAGCTGGGGGTCATGTCTTAGATTTTATTTTTCCCAACTTATAAGATAGTGTTAGCCTGTTTCACAGATGCTAGCAGAAGACATCACTTCTGGATCTGAAAACAGAACTGTATTACTAGTAACATGACAAACAAAATGAGCACAATCATATTTCATCAGTTCCCTTTGCTCTTGAGTTCCACAGAAGTGACCCAACAGGCTCAGATTAATTAGTACACGCATGAAGGGGGCTTGTGTCACAGTTGAGGAACACTGAGTTTGGGGAATCCACTGCTTTTATAGCAAACAGTAAGAAAGTCTGCTTTTTGAGGATGAGGGGAGACATTACCTCATTTTTCAAGGTCATCAGCTGCATGAACTACCCTGAGGACAGCCTGCAGAAAAGAGCAGCCAGTTTTAGCACACCTCATAAGAGTTTATGAGGCCCAACATTGGCTCCAGCACCAGCTCCACCATTAACTAGTATGTAAATTTCCGCAAGTCAGGTAACCTTTCTAGCACCCCATTTTTCTTACCAGCAAAATGATCATAATAATAGATGTCCCAGCCACCAGGTGAGATGGGATGTGATTGGGAGAATTTTGAGAAGAAATGAAGGGACTGGCTTTCTGCTTGGAAACTGCCAATGCCTACATCAGGGCTCCATGGAATTCATAAGTCACTCCTGAGTCTCCTCCAAGCCATGCAAAAAGGGTGACGTTTTGTAAATGGGTTGGAGGAACTCCAAGGCCAGGTTCAGTCTGTTGTTTATGCTGGAAGCTCAAGTTCTCGACAGCTCCCACATGGAGACAGTTCACCTGGGTCTCCCCAGCTGGAGAAAGTTATCCTGGGCCTCATTAGGCTGGGACAGAACATAAGTGCTCCAGAAATATTGTTCTCCCCCCCGTCTTCCAACTCCACTCCCACAATCACGTGTTCTTCCTACATTCTCCTGCCTCAGATCTCAGCTCTCTAACTGCATAACCACATGTCCTAAAGCATCTAAAGAAGATTCAGTCCATGCTCATGGGGATTAGCAAATTGCAGATTTATATGGTACTATCAAAAAAAGAAAGACTCACCTGAAAGGTTTTACCTGTGTATTATATTTTCAAGAGGCATTCTAACTCACAAAGTGAATCTGAGCTAGCAGCAGTCTAAAATTAATTCAGTGAGAAATTCGTTTTCTTCAAAAGTTTTAACAAAAATGCGAAATAAGTAGATTGAAATTGAAATCTGACTTCATTTGGTTAGTAGCCTAGGAAATACATGTTTCCCACAGGATCCTTAACAAAAGATTTAAAGATGGAAATGTGAGAATTATTGGAAGGAAACGCTTGGATAAGACCTTTGGGTTCTTCTAATGATACCCTGAGGATGTCAACTGGTCTGCCCAAGCCATTAGCCAAAGACTTTATCCTAATAAATTCTTTATCTACAACCTTATTATATTATATGCCAAAATATGAATGTCCTCACTCTGGCTCTATAAGTGAAGTAGACAGATTTATTCCCATATTAAAGGTGGCCAAACTGGAACACCTAGATGCTATATGACTTGCCCAGGAGTACATATTTAGCAAGAGGCAAAGCTGGAATCAGACCCATATCTCTGGAACTCCTGTCTCTGAATCCTCTGTATTATTTGTAGGTATTATATGGTCAAAGATGAAAAAGGAAAAGAAAATACAGGTACTTTGAAGAAGCTTGGGCTGATAGAGATTATGCAGCACACGCATAACAGAAACATGGGTAGGTAAGTGGGTGAGTCCCCAGGGACAGCAGGGGTGAAATATGCTTCATACTAATAGGTCAACTGAAAGTTCATTTGGAGAAACAAACATTTTTTCTGCCCTATAGGTTATTGTGAAAATGACTTCGGGTAATGGATAAAGTCTTCCACTGTGCTTTTGCAAAATACCCAGGTTTGTTCTTCAAAAGTACATTTCTATGTCAGCTTCCCTCCGCAAAAGCTGAAGATGTAATATTAAATGTCGATTTGTGAGATGCTTTTCTTTGGAGAGCTGAGATAATGAGGCCCAGGTCCATTGTTTTTTAGACCTAACTCAGAGTGAAGATGTACATGGATTACATCTAATTCCCAGAGACAGGAAAAGCAATCCGAATATAGGCATCTGATACCCCTAAACATGTCATTGAGAAGCTGCAATGTAGCTAAATCAGATATCCAGAAGTTAAACAGCCAGGCATAAAAGAAAGGGTAAAAATAAAGGGAGAAAATAAGGGCTGTAAATGAAAGATTCTAGATAAGAATATGGTTTCATTAATATATTCTGCCTTAATTAATGCAGACATATTCCAAGTGACAATTACACCAACTTCTTGAAGGCTTTGGTTCTTGAATCCATTTGGAAGTTTCTGCATGAAACCACACTTAACTTCTGCACATCTGCCTAGCTGACCTGCCTCCTCCCGCCTCTAAGTCATCATCCACTTGACATTATTCTCTGCCTGCTCACTCTTACACTTCTTTCTTCAATGGAAATGCATTTCCCTTCCAATTCCAGCTGCAATCCAGACCAACAGGTGTAGTCTTTGAAAAACAAATGAAGAAAGAAGATATTAATTTAGTTCCCCTTAAAAAAATGTATATTCAATATAACAAATATTTATTGAGCCCTGGGTATGCCAGGAACAGCTATGCTGGGTGCCACGTTTTCAAAGATGAATGAGACATGCCCTACTCCATCAATGAACTCTCAGTTTAACAGAGAAGAGCACGTTGTGGTTATACAATCCTTAACAGGAAATCAGGCCCTTGAGCAAACACATTAACACACTCTGTTCTGTGAGTGCTGTCACAGAGGAATGAATGGGGTGCCATGAATGGAGAGGCTCCTTCTGGTATGGAGGATAGGTAAATTTTCAGAGGGACAGTGACTGCCTTTGCCACACCATTTCACCGCCCGTGTTCCTTGCTAACAGAACCCTGATTTTTGTTCAGGTATCCATTCATAAAAGAGCTAAATCCTGACTACCCTACGCCAGTCATGACAATTCCATTCCCTCCCCTTGGGATAGGTTTAGGCATAGACATGCATAGAAATTCTAGTCAAAGAAATATGAGAGGAAGTCAGCTGGGGGACTTCTAGGAAAGGTTTCCTTCCTCTTTTTTTATCCCCCTCTTGATTTTTTAAGTTTTTTTTAATTTGACATACAATAATTGTACATATTTATGGGGTACATAGGGATGTTCGGATACATTGAAGCTATAGTGCTCAGGTCAGGGTAATTGGCACACACATCATCTCAACTACTTATCATTTCTTTGTGTTGGGAGCATGCAGTATCCTCCCAGATTTTTGAAACTACCTAATGTATTACGGTTAACTACAGCCTTCCTACAGTGCTACAGAACACTAGAATGTATTCCTTCTATGTAGATGTAATTTTATATCCTTTAACAAATGTCTCCCTACCTCACATATCCTTCTTCTCCTCCCAGCCTCTAGTATGCTGTGTTCTACTTTTTACTTCTATGAGATCGACTTTTTGATCTTAAATAAAAATGCACGTGTGTCCTCCAGATCTGCTGACTGCTACTGTCAGTGATCTTATGGTGGTAAGACATGTGTACCTAAGGGCATTAGGCAGTTGGTTACCTGGTATTCATATGTGTGGGTGTGTAAATGAACATGTGTGGGTGTAGACACTTAGCTACAAAGCTGTGAGCTTCTTAAAAACATGGACTGTCTTACAAGTCATTTTTGCGTTCTCACAGAATCTAGCACAGTTCCTGACACATGAAGACACCACCTAAATATCTGAATAAATCAATACATAGAAATTCTATTTACATTTGTTATAATCATATATCAGTGTATAATATATAATTTTACTAAAATTTTAACAATTATACGTTATGTTTCCAATATATGTAATGTTTTCTGAGTTTGCAACTTTTCAAAAATCCAAGATTAATCCAAGATTAATCCAGCTCTGTGTTGTCCAATAGTATAGCCCCTAGACACATGTGGCGATTTTCATTTATATTCATTAAAGTTTATCAAAACTCAGCTCCTTGGTCATCCTAGCTCCGTGCAGCTAGTAGCTACTGTATTGGACATGCAGATACAAAGCTTTTCTATCATCATAGGTGGTTCTACAGGACAGTGCTGATCTGGAGTATGCACTGCTCACATTTTACTCTAACCCAGTACTTGGCACACAGAGGGCACACATAAACATTATTTGAATAAATGAATTCTACTGATCATTCCAGTCATTCTTAGAACAGGCAGGATAAAATAGGAGAAGCCCTATGCTATCAATGAAATCAATCAAAGTAAATGTTTAGCATAAAACAAAGCCAATGCCCCATAAGTCTACAAGGATGCTGAGATGTCTAGAAAGGCCCAGAAGATTTCTTGGCTGCAGACTTTCCAGATCAAAGAGCACACCCAGCCACAAAGCCAAGCCCAGGCTGAGACGCTGAGGCTGGAGCCAGCATCTCCATCACAGTCACACCATGGCCTTTGTTGGACTGGCTTACATAGACTGACCTTCCTGAAGACGGTTGAGCCAATGTTCCTTCAGAAACTATGCTGAATGCTGACAGCACTTCAGATCTAAAATGAGGTTCTATGCTTTTAAAAATGACCAATCATTAGGGGTTTTTCAGTCTCCTAATAATATATTTCAAAACATATGCATCTTTCTGGGACACCCCAGGAACTTGAGTGAACTGCATTCATGCTTGAGAAACGCCATGCAAGCTATAGAAGTAGGAGTTCACCCAGCACAGCATTCTGTCACTTGTCACAAAATTCACTAACGCCACCCAGACATAACTAGGAATCCCCTATTTAGCTTTCTTATATGTATTTACCGTAATGCACTCTATAAAACAGTATTTTACTCAAAACATTTAAACATTTTTATTGGCCCTGACACTAACTACCTTCTTGTCTTCGGGCATATTCCTTCACTGTGGCCTCCAGACTGAACCTTTGCTTTCCATGATTTTAACAACTTGATGGTCTTACCCTTTTTCGCTTTTTGTCATTCCATACCGAAAAAGCCTTAAGGGTCTTATTTGCTCATAATTTGGGTCTTAACTTGTCAAAAAGTCCAATATGAACGTTAAATATTTTAAGTCATCTGAAACGTTTTTAAGATGAATTAGCTTTTCAACTTTTTTTTATTTGGGGATTTGTTTTGCCATTAATCACATCCTCTTTCAATGTTATATAGCCAACATTTAACATAATGTATTTGCATAATACGGGGGCAAGCTTTAAAGAAAAAGAAATACTTAATCATTGACATAAAGCTCTTAGTTTTTCCTTTACATACTTAACTTATCTATCAGTGTTTCGCTTAATTGAGCCCTCGTGTTTTCCCAGGCTTAGGGAGAAATTGCCTTGAGTAATCTCCCAGAACACAACCAGTTTCAAGTGCTCCTGGGATGTTTCAGAGGTGAAGACAGCGGGGCACTGATCAGCTGCAGGCAAACTTTTTATCATAGTTGAGGCAAATAATTTCGACCACCAAGTTTTGGAGCGCAGCATCCATTCTCTGTCATTCTTCTCTGAGGTCAGACACAAAAAACATACCCTGCTCTGCCTGTTCTTACACTGGCCTCTGCAGGAGCACTCTGTTCTAGCTTTCTGTAGACATTCCTGCCCACTGGGGTGAGAAGCCATCTCTGCTCTGCCTCCCCAGGTGGGGCACACTGCACTTCACAGTGACTGTGTTCCTGCCAGTCAGTCAAGTTTGCCTTGACTGCTCATGCATTCATCCACAAGCATGTCCAGAGTGCTAGTAAGCTAGTAAGCACCCTGCCAGCTCCTGGTCTGTGCATGTATTCCATCAACGCAAGCTGCCCTTGCTCTAGAATAAGACAGGCAGACAGGCTGGGCATGGTGGCTCAAGCCTGTAATTCCAACACTTTGGGAGGCCAAGATGGGCAGATCACCTGAGGTCAGGAGTTCGAGACCAGTCTGGCCAACATGGTGAAACCCTGTCTCTACTAAAAATATAAAAATTAGCTGGGCATGGTGGTGGGCACCTGTAATCCCAGCTACTCAGGAGGCTGAGGCAGGAGAATCACTTGAACCCAGGAAGCAGAGGTTGCAGTGAGCCAAGATCATGCCACTGCACTCCAGCCTGGGTGACAGAATGAGACTCTATCTCAAAAAAAAAAGACAGCAGACATGACAGAATGAGACTCTATCTCAAAAAAAAAAAAAGACAACAGACAAATGATGGCAGTCTCCTGCAGGCCAATGATGGCAGGAGGGGCTCAGTGCCACGGGAACAGAGGAGAGCATAGCTGCTGAATCCTGATGACTCAGAGGATGTCAGGGAAGATGGTGACATTTAAGGACTTAAAAGATCGATAGTGATTTCCCAGGCAGAAAAGCAAGGGCGTAAGGCATTCCAGACAGAAAATGTCATTCACCAACATAAAAACATAGACATGCGGAAACACAATTCAGTTCCGTTTGATAAGTAGAAGATGTCTGCAGGGCCCAGAGGCGGAACCAGCCACAGGAAGTTTGAAATTGGATCCTAGATCTCAGGAAAGATGACAAAATAAGAGTCAGATCATAACCACTGTCGCTAGGCTCAACCCAGGAGTACTTAGAATAGGAGACAAATCGGGGAATGTCAACTCTAACTCCCCAGGCGGGAGGAACGGAGGCGACTCGAAGCAGTCACTATGGAGGCAGGAGGACTTGTCTAGCTCTGAAGAATATTTGCTAGCAAATGTAGAGACCCCATCCCTGATAGAGATGTTTAGGAAGCCTCCCCACAGAGCCCAGAATACACCCTTCCGCTGCACTGTATTGCCGCCAAGGGCTTGCTGTCTGGGCACTTTTCCATTTGGAGGATGAGCAGTTCTCCATTCTTGGTTTTGATGTCCTTTATTTTATCTCTTATTTTATAGTCATTAACTCTGACTGCTTTTTCCTTTTGTGTTGTGAGATTTTGATAAATGGACTCACAGTAATTTGTGGCATAAGAACAATGATAAATAAAAACAAAGATCCAAAATATTATTTAATGAAGTACCTAAGTTATTTTATTTACTAAAGAAACAATGTATTTTTTAGTGAATTTGCTTTCCAGTGTCTTTGGATATAGGCATTTGTGTGGATTAACCATATCTTCCCCCAGCATCGGTGGCCCAGGGGTCCGACATGGGCAGAAGCACAGCTGCCCACCCGCAGTCACGGTGCTCTCCTCTCTAAAGCTGTTGGCTTCTGAATCCAAGATCCTGAAATGCTGTTGACACAGAGACTTTTCCAAGAGGTGGGCAGACACGAGCTGGAGTTTTGCCCCTGTGTGAGGGGAGAAGTGAACAGCTGCCTGCCCCTCTGCTCACTCTGTGTCCTCATAGTGTCCTGTCATTGCAGAGTGACATGAATGAGGTAGAGGGTCAGGGAGTGATGTCAGGATGCTCAGAGACGACAAGGTGGGGCAAGAAGAATGGCACAGCACCTGAGAGTCATCAAAGCTACATCATCGGGGAGTCTAGTGGGCATTTGTCCCTTTGGTTCTGTGATACCCATAAGGCCCTCAATGTCCAGATAAAAACAGTCCAGCCCCCACTCCACACCTACCTGCAGGGAACCTCATCTTTCACCAAGTTCCCTCCCAAAGGGCTCTGGGACTCCCATGCAAGATCTGCAGAGTCCGTGGGTCTAGGCTGCTGTCCTTGGTCTCCTCAGCCGGCTGCCTCATCACAAGGAGGACATGGATCCCCCTGCCTGCTATCACAGCCATTTTCCCAGGCTCTGCCACAGTTTCCATATCATTTTCTCCTAGCATGGACACAAGCCCCTCCCTCAGTCTCCCCAACACTAAGATCAGGCTGTAATTTCTACAAAAATATATTGAGGACTTGTGGATAACAGGGAGAATGACAAAACAGAAGAGAAAAGAAATATCTTAAAAGTGAACGCCAGATACAACTGCAAACAGTGTCCATAGGGTCCCCGGCCCTCCAGCATCTCCAATTGCAGGACAGCGACAGGCCAGCTATCATCTGACATGTCCTGCACTGGTTATTTCCAGCTGCCCTTCTCACTCTCTAAGCGTCCCAATTAGAAAGATGAATGTGTGATTTACCTACCCACCACTCTTTCAGAATGTTTTTGTTATTTAAAAAAAAAAATTGAGGACAAGGTCTCATTTGCTCTGTCCCCCAGGCTGGAGTGCAGTGGCACAATCATAGCTCACTGCAGCCTCGAACTCCTGGGCTCAGGCAATCCTCCCACCTCAGCCTCCTAAAATGCTCAGATTATAGGCATGTGACTCTGCACCCCATCCCTGAGTGCTTTTATAATAGTGCCTCTATCAGTGTCCAGGGCCTCTCCCTCTCCAAAAATCAGCAAGAGGGAGAAAGCATACCTTATCTAAACCAGCTTTGCATGATGATGTGCAGAATGCAATTATGTCAGTCCATGCTATCAGACTGTTAAGTTCAAGTTGCTTATTTTAAGAACTGGATCATAAATGCACTTCTTTTTTCCCTTCATATGGCTCTAACAATATCTGATCAGATTTAAATCAGAATTACAATTCACCACTTGTGAAGCAGAGGTCCAAGCCTTTCATCCAAAGTCCCAAGCTAGAAGCCAAGAGAGCCCATCCCACAAGGTCACAAGGTCTGCTCCCCAACACTGGGCAAGAAAGAAAGGAGCACCCAAGACCTTCCCTTCAGAATCCAGGCCATCGAGATGTCAGCTGTCCAGGGGCACTGCACCACTACATAAGCCCCATCACCACCCTGGTCAAGGAAGCAGGGACGCTTGACTCAGGTGCATGGGAGCCAAACATGTCTGTAGGGCAGTGAATATCACCTGGTTCTGGACCAGATCCAACAGTGCTTAGCTTGGCCATAGACAAGAACTGAACAGAACATAAGGAAAGGGTTCTTCACCTCCACGTGACTGCGGCTGCTCCCTGATGTGCTGTAGGATGCAACGAAAGGCTCTTTGAAGCCTTTTCCCCCAAAGAAGTAATTGGAAAGAATAACCCAAACTTCCACCTAGAATAACAGAAGAGCTGTTTGCAGTTTAAATGTAACAGTCCCAGGTATCCTCAGATTCTAGCCATCGCATTCTCCACAATGTTGGGGCTCTGTCTCAGAGCCCCCATATGCTCAGCTTCTCTCAGAGCTCATCCTATTGGGACGGTTACTATGGCTTCCATTCCAGGAAAGAGATAGGCCCATCCAGAGCCTCTGGAATTAGGAAATGCAGACTTGGTTCTCTGGACTCATGGATGATTTATCATATGGCTGCAGGCATGTGCCTCAGCCTCTCCATCTGCTACCTTCCTCTCTAGATCTTTAAAATTAAAGGGACGTCTAAAAGGCACTTGATACTGAGTTCTGTTGTTTTTGGGTGAGTAACTCCATGAAAGAATAATCCATTAACAGGCATCTCCTAATGTCTCTCCATGTAGTAATCTATCCATTCACTATCAGCCAAAGTGTGGCACTGCATTCACAATAGAATTTCAGTAGTTAACAACTTACCCAATGGTTTCTGCCAATCAGCATCCAGAGGAAGTTTAAATCTTAAGCACATGGCTGCTTTTGCCCATGTAAATTTCTGTAACTTACAAGGGATCCACTGACTCCAAACAAAACTGCCTTCTCCTGTTGGTGGTTTACTATTTGCACCATAAAACCAAAGTCTGCCGAAGATTCCAGGCTGAGGAGAACTGTGGATGAATGGGCAGGGCACAGGGACACTGTGACTGAAACTGGGCCTTAAAGTAAATGAACTGAGGACAAGTCTGGGAAGAAATGGGCAAATGTTATACCGGTACCTTGTGGTGTGGTGTTTGCTGACCTTGCATTGTTTCCACAATAAATTCAGAAAGCAGGCTGGGAGCTCACTGGACTTCAGTCAGATGGCTTGAATTAAAGCCTTAGCTTCACATTTGTGGTTTTCTGGATAAAGCACTAAACTTCCTGGCATCTTGATTTCCTTATCTGCAAAGTGGAGGTGATAATACACATGGTTGTTTTTGACCCATCGACCTCCTTAACCTAATAAGAGAATCTCAAATTCATTTTGAGAATAACCTCCCTCAGCTCTGGCCCCAATACCTCTCCCTTGTCGATCCTCCTGGCAGCATCTGTCAGTAAAGAGACCCCACCCTACACAGGGGATGGTTGCTCTCCCATGCAGGACCTCCTGGAATCTCTCCCAGGTCCTTGATTCATGAGCATAGGGTCCCAAGGAGGGACAATATGAGCCAATTTATCTCAGCCTGGTTCGTTAGCTGTTCCTTCAGCTACATCAGTTCCTCTACATCCTCTCTCCCCCAATAAATTCTTTTTTTGCTAAAGTTAGCAAAAATCAGTTTCTGTTACTTGCCACCAAAGAACTAATTATACTGCATTTGACAGTTGCCCTGGCTACCCCACAGATAGTTCTGAGACTCAAAAAGGCCTGGGATGTGAAAGCACGTTACTAACCATACGGCTTTGTAAAGATGTTGTCAGTTTTGCTATGCAGAGTCAAACACTCCGTGTGTGCACACTGGGCTGCACAAATCCTGGATGCTGGGAAATTTCCATCACGTTGCTGTGATGGAATTTGGGATAAGTTGTGCCAAGGAAACTCCCAGCCAGAATGAGAATAGTGAACGCGATGTGCTGCCCTCACCCAATCGGCGCGATGTTTTCCACTGGGCACCTGAGCACCCAGCCAAGCAGGACAGGGCTGCAGCCCGCCTGAGCTGGATTTACGGTCCATGGATTAGTAGGGATCAATCCTCCCTGCCCTTGGAGATCAACTAAATAAACAAGAGGAAAACGTCATCTCAGAGTGTGCTCTATAGGCTAAAGAACTGGGAATGAGCAGAAAGATGCTGGCGCCATAATTGCCTTTGTCGAGATGCTCTTTTAAATGTTCAGCAGTTTGGATGCTGATAATTGAGCCGTTGTTTTTTTAGCTTTCCTTTCTGGCTTTTGTAGCCATGATCTATGTGCCCATAATGCTAGGTTTGTTCTCTTTTTTTATTAAAGGGGGTAGGCCTACAGTTAGAATTCAGGGTGAGCTCAGTGTCTGCTTAACTAGCCTAAAGGCATCAAACTATAACTTCAAAAGGAAATTGTGTGTCCCAGTGACTTCCCCCGTGCAGCATTGAGAATTTTAAATCATGACTGAAATGCTGCCCTGAGGTGACAGAAATGATGATCCAAAGGAGCTGTCCTTGCCCCTTAGTAATAAGCAGTCCTTGACAGGAGAGGTTAGCGGGAAGTTGCTGCAGTCCTCAATTGGGTGCCCAGTATGTGCCAAGCACTCCAGGAGGCAAAATTCTGCCCCACAGCCCCTGCTGTCCAGAAGAAGGTGGGCAAGAGGGAGAGAGGAGCCCTGCGCAGAAGCAGCTTCATCGCAGGTGGAATGGTGAAGAGCACCAAAAGAGAGGAAGGCGGAGTTTTCTGGACATTCCACGGAGAGCAACCAGACCCTGGAGAGGACCACGGGGAGCTGACCTTGACCAAGGCACTCAGGCACGGGAGGAGTCACCTGCATTGAGGTGGCAGGAAGGAGAGGGGTTTCCACTGGAGGACAGGCCTGCACAGGGTGTAGCAGCTGAAAACCAGGAGGAGAGAATTCCATAGGGCAACGTGGGAAGGCGAAGTAAGACATCATCAAGGACAAGCTTTTGTTTTTTCTGAGACTGAGTCTCACTCTGTTGCCCAGCCTGAAGTGCCGTGGTGCAATTTCGGCTCACTGCAACCTCCGCCTCATACATTCAAACGATTCTCCTGCGTCAGCCTCCCGAGTAACTGGGATTACAGGCTTGTGCCACCACGCCAGGCTAATTTTTTGTGTTTTCAGTAGAGACGGGGTATCACCTTGTTAGCCAGGATGGTCTCCATCTCTTGACCTCGTGATCCTCCCGCCTCGGCCCCCCAAAGTGCTAGGTTTACAGGCGTGAGCTACTGCGTGGGGCCCAAGGCCAAGCTCTGAGCCCTGGCATTTGTAACACTCCCACAAACCAGAGGAGCGTGCCCACCACACCTGCTCAGAGCTTCACCTGTTCCTGCAGCCGCGCAGGCTGCAAAACAAGGCACGGAGGAGACGAATCTGACCTTCAGGCCTGGGCAGTGGAGGAAGAAGCACAGCAAATGCAGCCTGTCTGAGGGTGGCTTCCCCACTCACCCCTTCCACGGGCCACCCCAGGACTCTCAGCACCTGCACTCCCAGAGGATTCCTGAGCTTGTCTGGAAACTTCCCTTCTCTCAGGCAGCCTTTCAGCTGCACCCACCACCTCCCTCTCCTGTCAGACTCCCTCATGTGGGTGCCATGACACTGAAGACTGGCAGGGCCCCCTCCTTGATCTTGCTATGGTACACTGGGAGAATGCAGGTCTCCTCCTTCTGTTACTGACCTCTCATGCTCAAAGCCAGCCTCCTTAGGGTGCCAGATGAATGCAGGGATCTGACAGAAGGGGGAAAACTCAGTCTCATAATGTCTGTCATAAAAAAGCTTTCTTGGTACTTGGCCCCAAATGCACCCTCCTTAAAGGCCAGCCCAGGCCAGAGGGCAGAGGGGAAGCTGTGTGCCTTTCCATACCCTCTTTCCTCCCTCTCAGCCATACCACCAAAACAAAAACCAAACCCAAAAACATACTTTCAGCCTATGAAAGTATCAAAAGAATCATGTTCTTTGATGAGAAAATCATCTTCGTGGAATGCCTGTGAGGGAACATGGGAGCTAAGCAAGGGCTAAAGGCCAGAGTGGCAGAAGGCGCCACCTACACTTGCAACTCCCCTACCAGAACACACCTCACACAAGATGTAAATGTCTATCTACTTCTTTGAAGATATGGTCCTCTGTAGTTTTTGTTCAATATCATAGCCAGAGGCATGTCAGACATCCTGGTCGATAATAGGTATGCAGTCAATATTGGATAGATGGATGGATGGATGGATGGATGGATGGATGGATGGATGGATGGGTAGATGGGTGAGTGGATGGGACTGTGGGTAGATAGATGGGTGGGTGGATGGATGGGTGGGTGGATGATTAGATTGCTAGAAGGAGTGGGTGGATGGGCGGGTGGGTAGGTGGATGGATGGATGGGTGAATGGGTGAGTTGACAGGTGGGTTAGGTAGATACTATGGTTGGGTGGATGAACATGTAGGTAGATATATGGGTGAATAGGTGGGTGGGTGGGTAGATGGATGAAAAGATGGATGGACAAGTGGGTGGATGGATGGATAGACAGATAGTTGGATGGATGGGCAAGTGGCTGAATAGGTGGGTGGGTGGGTGACTAAATAGGTGAGTGGATGGATGGATGGATGGATGGATGGATAGATAGATAGATAGATAGATAGATAGATAGATAGATAGATAGATAGATAGATGAATGGATGGATGGATATTTGGGTGGATGAGGTAGATGGATAGGTGGGTAGGTAGGTGGGTGGGTAGGTGGAGGGATGGGTGGATAGGTGGATGGATGGATGGATAAGTGGGTAATGCCTGTCTACATTGTGGGTTGGATGCATGGTTGAATGGGAGGATGGACATGAGAACTGCATGAGCAAATTTTGTTTGTTTTAGGGATCAAGATAGATCCTTGCTCACTTTTCTTGATATTTTTTCCAAAACTGCTTATCTATTAAACATTCCTTGGGGAGTACAGGTGTAACAAAGTAAAGAAAATAGTGATCACTAACGTTCCTTTTCATTGAGAGCACCACGTAATAAGAAATGTGAACAAGGTAGAAGAGACAGACAAAATACAAGGCAAGAGCTGGAAGGTCCAAATGCCAAGTGATTACTTGGGCAAGAATGATAGAAAACAGTTATGGACAGATTCATTCTAGAATTGCTTGGGGACAGTGTGACATAGGGGAAAGCCTGTGATTAGAGTCTAAGCATCTGGGTTCAAGTGTGCCATTTACTTGCTCCAATGCAATGGGCAACTCACTCAGTCTTTTTGGTGCGTTAGTTGCATCACCTCCAAAAGGGTGACAATAATAATATTATCTAGTTAGTCTTCCTGGTGGATAAGACAGCATAAAGGAGGAAGCTCTCTGTCAACTGGCAGACACCTTACAAAGGCTGATATCTTTATCAAACCTTCAGCCAACCTGTGGACACACAAATATCACAAACAGCATCCTCTTTACATTTCCAAATGAAGAGCTGAGACCCAGGGCATCAGCTAAGTTACCTCAAGTTGGTGCCAGGGAAAGCTGTGAAGGGCTGGCCATCTCCTTGCCCCTGACAATCAGACTGTGCCCCACTGCTGGTTGGAGCATCAATGAGAGGAGGCAGCCAGCTAGGATCTTCAACAGAAAAAGAGGATTTCCCAGCTTTGGCAGACACAGATGGCCTCATGAGGGTGCTTTATAAAATTGAAATTTCACATACAAACACTGCTGCCTTTTGCTATGTACTTGGCAACTGCCTGTCTGGGTAAAAGATGTGAGGCTGTGTGCCACCTACTCCAGTGTTAATATCTTCAGCATCTGAGCAGTGTTCATTGATCTCAGGATTCTCAAAAATAGTTGGATTTTGACTTGAAAGAGACCTTGACAATTACCTAGTTCAACTCTGTCATTATAAAAACAAGAAAACAGTGCAAAAAAAAGTGATGTGATCTATGGAATATTCACAATCTGTTGGCCCTGGAAATTTCAAAGTAGGCATTGCATTTAGCACTCAAGAAATAAAAGTGAGGCGTGAAATTCTAATTTATGGATTCTTTTGCGTACACAGATGGGAGGGAAGTGCAGGACTGCTGTTCATCAAACACGGCTGCCCATGACAGCACAATAGTGTCTCCCGACTCACGAGCACTTTGAGGGAAGTTACACAAGAGTCTGGGCCATGTTCTGCCTTTGGTCTTCAGACACAATTCCCTTTTGATTTTGCCACAAGGCCAGATGGCAAGACATGGCTGCAGAAAGAGTAAAAAGCATTTCTTACGGACAAAGGAATCATGAGCATCTCAAAACCCTCTCATTAAGCCCTTGTCTCCACCCCCGTCATAAGTGACTGCAAAGACCGTTCCCGTGTCTAACACACACTTCCCCAAAGTGCCAGCAAAGCCCTGGACCATCTGTCTCAAGCATAGCTTCTGACCTTGAACTAGTGTAGCTTGAAATACAATATTTGTAGATTCACTGCCCCCATGAGGCTTTTAAAAATAAAGCTCAGGGAGTCGCACAAAGACTCTGCTGAGAGAGCAAAGGGAGGGTCTTGGGCTGTGAATGGCCTCTGTGGTAGGTGGAGCCCATGACCAGCCAGGTGGAGCTGGGTGTCATCAGCCACATAAGCCAATGCTCCCTTGGATAGTTTCAGTAGATAGTGAGGAAATGGAACAGCAAAAGATTCCACGTGCAAAAATGGAGGGCTCAAAATGTGACATCTGGAGGCTTGATCCTCTCCAATCTTTGCCTTTTCCTTTGTGTTAAGAGCAATATTGTCATCAATATCCTTGCAATTAACATTTTCATCATCAATTTCAGCATTAAATTTACCTCTGCCTCATAAGAGAATAGAGTATATTTCCTTAGGTCCATAAAAATAATAAATTGAAAGATGGCCAGGCACAGTGGCTCACGCCTGTAATCCCAGCACTTTGGGAGGCCAAGGCAGGTGGATCACGAGATCAAGAGATCGAGATCATCCTGGCCAACATGGTGAAACCCTGTCTCTGCTAAAAATATATATAAAAATTAGCTGGGCATGGCGGCGCATGCCTGTAGTCCCAGCTACTCGGGAGGCTGAGGCAGGAGAATTGCTTGAACCCAGGAGGCAGAGATTACAGTGAGCCGAGATTGCACCACTGCACTCCAGCCTAGCACCTGGCGACAGAGCAAGACTGTCTTAAAATAAATAAATAAATAAACAAATAAATAAATAAATAAATATAAATAAGTTGAAAGATTTGTGAACTCAGAGAAATTACATTGTATTAAAATCAAAGCACAATTAATGACTTCTATAGTGTGTCACCTATTGTGCTAGATACTGGATATACATGGGAATGCAAAAGCTGTACAGTGTTGAGCAAGTTACTTGCCATCTCAGTAACTAAGGTATCTTGTGTGCCAGGTGTAATCAATGGACACAAACACTTCCCTTTTATAGTTTTAAAAGACAAAATGTGGTGAATATGAGGAATTTGGCTTCTCAACACTTAGAAGCTGCAAAGCTGCAGTCCTGCCCTTGAGAACGTCACAAGCGGAGTCCCTACTCTCTGGGTTGTTGTGCAGCCTCCTTTCTGTGTACACTTTGAAGACAAGGGTTTTCACACAGGGTGTCCAGGGGCAACAGGCTGTCTAAACCCCTGAAGGACAGTCAGCATCTGCGCAGAGCCCTGATGGAGGTACTGGCCAGCTCTGGTCTGTGCCTGCCGCCTGCCGTTTGATGCTGTGAAGAAGGAAAAATCCTCCAGATATACCTGGTCAGCTGAGCACTGGCAAACAGGAGGCAGGTGGAGCTTGTTAGTGCTGTGCAGTGATTGACATGGCAGACCCCCAGTGGTCCACAGACCTGCCTTCCTCATCTGGGTTAGTGAGCCTGTTCATGTGATGCAGCTGAACCTTGTTTCAATCTCCCCAGCACTGTAGATTCCAGTTAATTAGTCCAATGTAATTATATATTTGAGAGCACCACACAGGCAAGAGTTTCATATCCTCTTCCTTCATATGTTCTGACAAGAAAGCATTACATTATATATATCAAGGATGGAAGGTTATTACTAAACTGTCTTAACAGGGTTCTTGCTAAAACTGGATTTTACAAGGAAGTGCACATATGGGCCTAGGAGAAGGTTCAGAGCCTGACTTCAGTTTGGTCACACAAAAAAATCTTTGTCTAAATCTTGGTCACATGCTTATAAACAACTCAATTTAACACCAACCCAGGCCTGACACCTCCAAGATACTGTGTGCTCCAAAGCCTGAACAGCCACAATTGCTATCCCTGAGGCAACTTGCATAGAGCACAAAATAGTTACAGTACAGATGAGTGTCCTAAGAGAAATACAAGAACAAAACTAGGAAAGACTTTATGCAGGAAAGGGCATTTCATGTTGACTTGGATGTTGAAGATGGTGAGAACACAGAAGCATTCTAGAAAGAGGAGAAAATGAGCCTGGCCATGGAGACAAAAAGCTCTTCACACCTGGAAAGAAGGGGCAGCACCTGCCAGGTGTAGGTGCAGTTCATCCCTGCCTCGTTCTCTAGGAACTGCCCACCCTCTCATCGGAGGAGCCTTCAGTCCCCACATTAGTGCTAAGGGCAGCTTCCTTTCACTGTCCCGGGATGGACACCTGCTTCCTGTCCCTGTAGCATGGGCTGCAGTGGGTCTATATATGGCTCTGCTATAACCAGGAAGCTGCAGAGCAGTGAAGATGCACCCTCCACCATCTGGAAAGGGCAGCACAGGAGAGCAGGTGCTGAGAGAGGAGATGGCAGCCAACATACAGGAGGAGAGATGCTGAGCAAACCGTGACAGCTGAGGTGCTGCGGGTCCCGCCAAAGACATCCCAGGCCCCCCAGCGCTGACCGGCAGAAAATGGGGTAACCAGAGCTGCTGGCCAAAGAACCTTGTCCACCATCAAGGAAGTTCGAAAAATGACACCTATGATCTGGGAAACCCGGTCATTTATCTTGTTCTCCCTGACCAGTGGGATAAGAGATACACTGTTTAAGAAAGGTTCCAATCTAGAGCCAAAAAAAGGGATATAATTTCTTTATTTTATAAGAAATATGTCCTTTTCCTCACTAGCGCCCCCCTCAGTGACACTACATACTTCAGCTAGTGCTATCCTGATCTCTTTTGATATAAACAGTCCTTTTTGGGTGACCTAGTCTCTTTCAAGCCAATTTCCTCTCCTTTCCCCTGCTTTCCTTCCCTCTATCCTCTGAGAGAGAGGGTTTTGGGAGGTGGCTTGGGAGAGGCTGGCAGGGGTCCTCTTATGCATTCGGTAGAGTCTGAATCCTGCTGACTCTGCAAAGAATGCCTGGTCTGACCACTTCCTGGATTCAGGACCCCTAAGGAGCAACTTGTCCATACCTGGGGTCTGAGTCCAAGTCTTTCACCTCCAGCTACAAATAAATACCCTGGCTACTGCAGATTCCAGACCTTTGTCAATCTCCCTGTCCCTCTGGTCCCACACCTCTACTCCCTGCAGACCAAGCCTGGTCTGTAAGAAGTTCACTGTATTGAAGGAAAAATTATTCAGTGATAACTTGTTAAAAGCACAGTAAGACAGACTTTATTCAAGACCATCACCATAGGTATAGGGACCACGGCAGTGGGATTTTGCAGTGGAGAGAGGGATTGGGCTCAATTCTGAATGCAGCATGAGCAAGTAGGAATTTATGGCCAAGGAGGAAGGTGTCAGTGGATGGAAAACTTCTAAGAGTAAACATCCAGGATAAGGGGGATGCTGGCTACATCGACCTGACAGGGTCCTTGCTGAAGACAAGCCAGGGTGATTATACCTCACCTGGAGGATGGTAGAGGATAAGGAACTGGATCAAATATCAAGAGTTACTAGACATCAAAGACAGAAGGCTCTTTTTGTTTTTAATAGTTACTTTTTTCTTTTTTTATTGCATTTTAGGTTATGGGGTACATGTGAACAACATGCATGTACCCCAAAACCTAAAATGCGATAAAATAAATAAATGGAAAAAAAAAGATTGTTGCATAGGTACACACATGGCAGCATGATTTGCTGCCTTCCTCCCCTTCACCTATATCTGGCATTTCTCCCCATGCTATCTCTCCCCAACCCCCCACCACCCACTGTCCCTCCCCTATTTCCCCCCAACAGAGCCCAGTGTGTGATACCCCCCTCCCTGTGTCCATGTGTTCTCATTGTTCAACACCCACCTATGAGTGAGAACATGCGGTGTTTGATTTTCTGTTCTTGTGTCAGTTTGCTGAGAATGATGGTTTCCAGGTTCATCCATATCCCTACAAAGGACACGAACTTATCAGTTTTTGATGGCTGCATAATATTCCACGGAGTATATGTGCCACATTTCCCCTGTCCAGTCTATCATCGATGGGCATTTGGGTTGGTTCCAGGTCTTTGCTATTATAAACAGTGCTGCAATGAACATCCGTGTGCATGTGTCCTTATAGTAGAACGATGTATAATCCTTTGGACATATACCCAATAATGGGATTGCTGGGTCAAATGGAATTTCTATTTCTAGGTCCTTGAGGAATCGCCACACTGTCTTCCACAATGGTTGAACTAATTGACACTCCCACCAACAGTGTAAAAGTGTTCCTATTTCTCCACATCCTCTCCAGCATCTGTTGTCTCCAGATTTTTTAATGATCGCCATTCTGACTGGTGTGAGATGGTATCTCAATGTAGTTTTGATTTGCATTTCTCTAATGACCAGTGATGATGAGCATTTTTCCATATGTTTGTTGGCCTCATGTACGTCTTCTTTTGTAAAGTGTCTGTTCATATCCTTTGCCCACTTTTTAATGGGCTTGTTTTTTTCTTGTAAATCTGTTTTAGGTTCTTTTAGGTTCTTTTAGGATATCAGCCCTCTGTCATATGGGTAGACTGCAAAAATTTTTTCCCATTCTGTTGCTTGCCGATTCACTCTAATGACTGTTTCTTTTGCTGTGCAGAAGCTGTGGAGTTTGATTAGGTCCCATTTCTCTATTTTGGCTTTTGTTGCCAAAGCTTTTGGTGTTTTGGTCATGAAGTTCTTGCCTATGCCTATGTCCTGAATGGTTTTGCCTAGATTTTCTTCTAGGGTTTCTATGGTGTTAGGTCTTATGTTTAAGTCTTTAATCCTTCTGGAGTTAATTTTAGTGTAAGGTGTCAGGAAGGGGTCCAGTTTCTGCTTTCTGCACATGGCTAGACAGTTTTCCCAACACCATTTATTAAACAGGGACTCCTTTCCCCATTGCTCATTTTTGTCAGGCTTGTCAAAGATTGGATGGCTGTAGACATGTTCTGTTGCCTTCGAGGCCTCTGTTCTGTTTCATTGGTTTATATTTCTGTTTTGGTACCAGTACCATGCTGTTTTGATTACTGTAGCCTTGTAGTATAGTTTGAAGTAAGGTAGTGTGATGCCTCCAGCTTTGTTCTTTTTGCTTAGAATTGACTTGGCTATTCTTTTGGTTCCATATGAAGTTTAAGGTGTTTTTTTCCAGTTCTGTAAAGAAGGTCAATGGTAGCCTGATGGGGATAGTGTGGAATCTGTAAATTAGTTTGGGGAGTATGGCCATTTTCACAATATTGATTCTTCCTAACCATGAACATGGAATGTTTCTCCATCTGTTTGTGTCCTCTCTTATTTCGTTGAGCAGTGGCTTGTGGTTCTCCTTGAAGAGGTCCTTTACGTTCCTTGTTAGTTGTATTCCTAGGTATTTTATTCTATTTGTGGCAATTGCGAATGGCAGTTCGTTCTTGATTTGGCTCTCTTTGGGTCTGTTACTGGTGTATAGGAATGCATGTGATTTTTGCACATAGGTTTTGTATCCTGAGACTTTGCTGAAGTTGCTTATCAGTTTCAGGAGATATTGGGCTGAGACGATGGGGTCTTCTAGATATACAATCATGTCGTCTGCAAATAGAGACAATTTGACTTCCTCCTTTCCTATTTGAATACCCTTTATTTCTTTTTCTTGCCTGATTGCTCTGGCTAGAACTTCCAGTACTACATTGAATAGGAGTAGTGAGAGAGGGCATCCTTGTCTAGTGCCAGATTTCAAAGAGAATGCTTCCAGTTTTTGCCCATTCAGTATGATATTGGATGTTGGTTTGTCATAAATAGCTTTTATTATTTTGAGAAATGTTCCGTCAATACCTAGTTTATTGAGGGTTTTTAGCATGAAGGGCTGTTAAATTTTGTCAAAGCCCTTCTCTGCATCGAGATAATCATGTGGTTTTTGTCTTTGGTTTTGTTTTTGTGGTAAATTACGTTTATAGACTTGCGTATGTTGAACCAGCCTTGCATCCCCGGGATGAATACTACTTGATCATAGTAGATAAGCTTTTTGATGTGCTGTTGCAATCAGCTTGCCAGTATTTTGTTGAAGATTTTTGCATCTAAGTTCATCATGGATATTGGCCTGAAATTTTCTTTTCTTGCTGAGTCTCTGCCGGGTTTTGGTATCAGGATGATGTTGGTCTCATAAAATGATTTGGGGAGGATTCCCTCTTTTTGGATTATTTGGAATAGTTTCAGAAGGAGTGGTACCAGCTCCTCTTTTTATGTGTGGTAGAATTCGGCTGTGAACCCATCTGGATCTGGGCTTTTTTTGGGTGGTAGGCTCTTAATTGCTGCCTCTACTTCAGCCCTTGTTATTGGTCTATTCAGGGTTTCGACTTCTTCCTGGTTTAGGTGTGGGAGGATGCAAGTGTCTAGGAATTTATCCATTTCTTCCAGGTTTACTAGTTTATGTGCATAGAGTTGTTTGTAATAATATCTGATGATGGTTTGAATTTCTGTGGAATCTGTGGTGATATCCCCTTTATCGTTTTTATTGCATCTATTTGATTATTCTCTCTTTTCTTTTTTATTAATCTGGCTAGTGGTCTGTCTATTATGTTGATCTTTTCAAAAAACCAACTCCTGGATTTGTTGATTTTCTGAAGGGTTTTTTGTGTCTCTATCTCCTTCAGTTCTGTTCTGATCTTAGTTATTTCTTGTCTTCTGCAAGGTTTTGAGTTTTTTTGATCTTGCTGCTCTAGCTCTTTCAATTTTGGTGATAGGGTGTCAATTTTAGATCTTTCCCTGATTCTGATGTGAACATTTATTGCTATATATTTTCCTCTAGACACTGCTTCAAATGCGTCCCAGAGATTCTGGTATGTTGTGTCTTCATTCTCATTGGTTTCGAAGAACATCTTTATTTCTGTCTTCATTTCATTGTTTATCCAGTCAACATTCAAGAGCCAGTTGTTCAGTTTCCATGATGTTGTGCAGCTCTGAGTTAGTTTCTGAATACTGAGTTCTAACTTGATTGCGCCATGGTCTAAGAGACTGTTATGATTTCCATTCTTTTCCATTTGCTGCGGAGTGATTTACTTCCAATTATGTGGTCAGTTTTAGAGTAGGTGCTATGTGGTGCTGAGAAGAATGTATATTCTGTAGATTTGGGGTGGAGAGTTCTGTAAATATCTATTAGGTTTGCTTGATTTAGGTCTGAGTTCAAGTCCTGGATATCCTTATTTATTTTCTGTCTCGTTGATCTGTCTAATATTGACAATGGGGTGTTAAAGTCTCCCACTATTATTGTGTGGGAGTCTAAGTCTCTTCGTAAGTCATTAAGAACTTGCCTTATGTATCTGGGTGCTCCTGTATTGGGTACGTATATATTTAGGATCGTTAGCTCTTCTTGTTGCATTGATCTTTTTACCATTATGTAATGTCCATCTTTGTCTCTTTTGATCTTTGTTTGTTTAAAGTCTATTTTATCAGAGATGAGAATTGCAACTCCTGCTTTTTTTTTTTTGCTCTCCATTTGCTTGGTAAATCTTCCTCCATCCCTTTATTTTGAGCCAATGTGTATCCTTACATGTGAGATGGATTTCCTGGATACAGCACACCAATGGGTTTTGGCTTTTTATCCAATTTGCCAGTCTATGTCTTTTGATTGGGGCATTTAGCCCATTTCCATTTAAGGTTAATATTGTTATGTGTGAATTTGATCCTGTCATTTTGATGCTAGCTGGATGTTTTGCCTGTTAGTTGATGCAGTTTCTTCATTGTGTTGATGCTTTTTACCATTTGGTATGTTTTTGGAGTGGCTGGTACTGGTTGTTCCTTTCTATGTTTAGTGCCTCTTTCAGGAACTCATGTAAGGCAGGTCTGGTGGTGATGAAATCTCTGAGCACTTGCCTTTTTGCAAAGGATTTTATTTTTCCTTCACTTATGAAGCTTAGTTTGGCTGGATATGAAATTCTGGGTTCAAAGTGCTTTTCATTAAGGATGTTAAATATTGGCCCCCACCCTTTTCTGGCTTGTAGGGTTTCTGCTGATAGATCTGCTGTGAGTCTGACAGGCTTCCCTTTGTGGGTAACCCGACCTTTCTCTCTGGCTGCCCTGAAAATTATCTCCTTCATTTCAACCCTGGTGAATCTGACAGTTATGTGCCTTGGAGTCGCTCTTGTTCGGGAATATCTTTGTGGTGTTCTCTGTATTTCCTGGACTTGAATATTGGCCTGCCTTTCCAGGTTGGGGAAGTTTTCCTGGATGATATCCTGAAGAGTATTTTCCAGCTTGGATTCATTCCTTCCGTCACATTCAGGTACACCTATCAAACGTAGATTAGGTCTTTTCGCATAGTCCCATATTTCTTGGAGACTTCGTTCATTCCTTTTTACCCTTTTTTCTTCTCATCTTGCCTTCTCGTTTTATTTCATTGAGTTGATCTTCGACCCCTGATATCCTTTCTTCTGCTTGGTCAATTCAGCTATTGAAACTTGTGCATGCCTCGCGAAGTTCTCATGTTGTGTTTTTCAGCTCCACCAATTCACTTACGTTCCTCTCTAAGTTGTCCATTCTCATTAGCATTTCGTCAAATCTTTTTCAACGTTCTTAGTTTCTTTTCTCTGGGTTAGAACATGTTCTTTTAGCTCACAGAAGTTTCTTATTACCCACCTTCGGACAGAAGGCTCTTAAACTGTCTTAACAGAGTTCTCGCTAAAACTGGATTTTACAAGGAATTGCATGTATGGACCAAGGAGAAGCTTCAGGAGCCTGACTAAAGGTTGGTCAAACAAAAAATCTTTGTCAACTGTCTTTGCTCACCCAACTCTGCACTCCTGCTTTTGGGCCATGTCAGATCTGAGACCCTTCCTGGAGTCTGCAGTCTCCCTCGAGGTGTGCTGGGTAAGCATGCTATATGCCACAGTGATGTAAAGTCTCTCCTTACCTCACTAACTTTGTAATGCAAACTCAATGCACCTTGAAGCGCTGCCTCAGGACCAAGAGGAGCAGGAAAGAGGACACTGTCAACTGACTACCTGGAGTTTCTTTCATCTCCCTTCTTCTTTTCAGAATCCCCGCAGTGGGTGAGGACAAGCTTTCTTCTTCCTCTTTCTTGCGTCATTTCCCCCCAGCCTCCAGAAGACTCTAATTTAGGTTAAATTTTTTCCTACGTATTTTTATAGTATTCTAAATGAAATTGTTTTCTCAATTTCTATTCTTGATAGTTCATTGTTGGTGAATAAAAATGCTAGCACATTTTGTATGTTGATTTTTATCCTGTAATTTTACTGAATTCATTTATTGGTTCTAACAGTTTTTTGGTGAAGTCTTTAAGATTTTCTACATATAAGATTATGTCATCGGTAAACAGAGATAATTTAACTTTTTCCTTTCCAATTTCGGTCATTTTCGTTTCTTTCTCTTGCCTAATTGCTTTGGCTAGAACTTCCAGAATATAGATTAGAAGTGGTGAGAGCAGGTGTATTTGTCTTGTTCCTGATCTCAGAGGAATATCTTTCAGCTTTTCATCTGGACTATGATGGTAGATACAGGCTTGTCACATATGGTCTTTATTGTGTTGATGTTCATTCTTTATATATCTAATTTGCTGAGGGTTCTTTTCATAAAAGGATGTGAATTTTGACAAATGCTTCTCTGCATCCATTGAGATGATCATATGATTTGTATTCTCAACTGTTTTAACCGATGTTTCACATTTATTGATTTGCATATGTTGAATCATCTTTGCATCCCAGATATAGATCCCACTTAATAATGGTGAATGACCCTTCTAATGTGCTGGTGAATTCAGTTTGCTAGTGTTTTCTTGAGAATTTCTACATCTATGTTCATCAAAGCTACTGGCCTGTAATGTTTGCTTCTTGCAGTCGGTTTGTCTGGCTTTGGTATCAGTCTTATGCTGGCCTTGTAGATGAGTTTGGAAGTGTTCCCTTCTCTTCATCTTTTTGGAAGAATTTTGAGGATTGGCATTAATTACCCTTAAGGTCTTGGTAGAATTCACCAGTGCAGCCGTCAGGTTCTGGGCTTTTCTTTCTTGGGAGATTTTGTATTATCAATTCAATCCTCTTACTAATTATAGGTCTGTTTAAATTTTCTATTTCCTCTTGATCCAGTCCTGGGAGGTTGTATGTTCCTAACCATTTATTCTATATTATCCAATTTGTTGTGTATACAGTAGTCTCATATGATCCTTTGTATTTGTTTACAGTAGTCTCATATGATTCTTTGTATTTCTGTGGTGTTAGTTGTAATGTCTCTCATTTCTGATTTTATTTATTTGAATATATTCTTTTTTTCGTAGTTAGTCTAGTTAAAGGTTTGTCAATTTTATCTTTCGGCTGGTTGTGGTGGCTCATGCTTATAATCCCAGCACTTTGGGAGGCTGAGGCAGACAGATTCCTTGAGCTCAGGAGTTCAAGACCAGCCTGGGCAACATGGCAACATGGCCATCTCTACAAAAAAAAAAATTAATTGAGCATAGTGGTATGCGCCTGTGGTTCCACCTACATGGGAGGCTGAAGTGAGAGGATTGCTTGAGCCCAAGAGGTTGAGGCTGCAGCGAGCCAAGATTGCACCACCATACTCCAGCCTGGGCAACAAAGCAAGACCCCATCTCAAAAAAAACAACTTTTAGTTACATTAATCTTTTTATTGTCTTTCTATCTTCTGTTTCTTTTATTCCTGCTCTTATCTTTATTTCCTTCCTTCTGCTAACTGTGGAATTAATTTGTTCTTTTTCTAGTTCATCAAGGTGTAAAGTTCGGTTGTTTATTTGAGATCTTTCCTTTTTCTTAACATAGTATTTATCACCATCAACTCTCCTCTTAGCACTGCTTTTTCTGCATCTCATAAGTTTTGGTATGTTGTGTTTCCATTTCCATTTGTCTCAAGTTATTTTTTTATTTCTTCTTTGGGCCATTGTTTTTCATGAGCATGTTGTTTAATTTTCACATATTTGTTAATTTTCCAGTTTTCTTCATTGATATGGTTTGGCTATGTCCCCATTCAAATCTCAACTTGAATTGTATCTCCCAGAATTCCCATGTATTGTAGGAGGGACCCAGGGGAAGGTAATTAAATCATGGGGGCAGCTCTTTCCCATGCTATTCTCATGATAGTAAGTCTCACAAAATCTGATAGGATTTATCAGGGTTTCCACTTTTGCTTCTTCCTCACATTCTCTTGCTGCCAACATGTAAGAAGTGGCTTTTGCCTCCGGCCATGAATCTGAGGCATCTCCAGCCATATGGAACTGTAAATCCAATTAAACCTCTTTTTGTTCCCAGTTTTGGGTATGTCTTTATCAGCAGCGTGAAAACAGACTAATACAGTAAATTAGTACCAGTAGAGTGGGGTGCTACTGAAAAGATACCTGAAAATGTGGAAGCAACTTTTGAACTGGGTAACAGGCAGAGGCTGAAACAGTTTGAAGGGCTCAGAAGAAGATAGGAAAACTTTGGAAACTTTGGAACTTCCTACAGACTTGTTGAATGGCTTTGACAAATGTCCTGATAGTGATATAAATAATAAGGTCCAGGCTGAGGTGGTCTCAGATGGAGATGAGGAACTTGTTGGGAACTGGAGCAAAGGTGACCCTTGTTATGTTTTAGCAAAGAAATTGACAGAATTTTGCCCCTGCTCTAGAGATTTGTGGAACTTCAAACTTGAGAGAGATGATTTAGGGTATCTGGCAGAAGACATTTCTAAGCAGAAAAGCATTCAAGAGGTGACTTGGATACTGTTAAAGGCATTCCATTTTGAAAGGGGAACAGAGCATGAAAGTTCAGAAAATTTGCAGCCTGATGATGCAGTAGAAAAGAAAAACCCATTTTTTGAGGAGAAATTCAAGCCGGCTGCAGAAATTTGCATAGGAGCAAGGAGCCTAATGTTAATCCCCAAGACCATGGGGAAAATGTCTCCAGGCCATGTCAGAGACCTTCACAGCAGCCCCTCCCATCACAGGCCCAGAAGCCCAGGAAGAAAAAGTGGTTTTGTGGGCCAGGGTGAGGATGAAATGAGCCAATGTACAGCTTGGGCTGTGGCTTCAGAAGGTCAGAGCTTCAAGCCTTGGCAGCTTCCACATGGTGTTGAGGTTGTGGGTGCACAGAAGTCAAGAATGGGGTTTGTGAACCCCTGCCTAGATTTCAGAAAATGTTTAGAAACACCTGGATGCCCAGACAAAAGTTTGCTGCAGGGGTGGAGCCCTCACGGGGAGCATCTGCTAGGGCAGTGCAGAAGGGAAATATGACGTCAGAGCCCCCCCACAAAGTCCCTATTGGGGAACTGCCTAGTAGAGTTGTGAGAAGAGAGCCACTGCCCTCCAGACCACAGAATGGTAGAGCCACTACCCTCCAGACCACAGAATGGTAGATCCACTGATAGCTTGCACTGTGTGCCTGGAAAAGCCACAGACACTCAATGCCAGCCCATGAAAGCAGCAAGGAGGGAGGCTGTACCCTGCAAAGCCAAGTGGTGCTGCCCAAGACCATGGGAACCTACCTCTTGCATCAGCTTGACTTGGATGTGAGATCTGGAGTCAAAGGAGATCATTTTGGAGCTTTAAAATTTGTCTGCCCCACTGGACTTGAGACTTGTATGGTCCCTGTATCACCTTTATTTTGGCCAATTTCTCCCATTTGGAATGGCTGAGCTTACTCAATGCCTGTACCCCCATTGTATCTAGAAATAACTAGCTAGCTTTTGATTTTATAGGCTTATAGGCAGGAGGGACTTGCCTCATCTCAGATGAGACTCTGGACTGTGGACTTTTGGGTTAATGCTGAAATGAGTTAAGACTTTGGAGGACTGTTGGGAAGGCACAATTGGTTTTGAAATGTGAGGGCATGAAATTTTGGAGGGGCTAGGGGTGGAATGATATGATTCGTCTATGTCCCCATTCACATCTCAACTTGAATTATCTCTCCCAGAATTCCCATGTGCTCTGGGAGGGACCTAGGGGAAGGTAATTGAATCATGGGGCAGGTCTTTCCCATGCTATTCTTGTGATAGTGGATAAGTCTCATGAGATCTGATGGGTTTATAAGGAATTTCCACTTTTGCTTCTTTCTCATTTTCTCTTGTTGCCACCATGTAAGAAGTGCCTTTTGCCTCCCACCATCATTCTCACGCCTCCCCAGTCATGTGGAACTGTAAGTCCAATTAAACCTCTTTTTATTTGCAATTTCAGGTATGTCTTTATCAGCAGTGTAAAAACAGACTACTACATTCATGTTACTGATTTCTAGTTTTACACTATGTGGTTGGAAAAGATAGTTGATATGATTTTAATCCTCTTAAATTTATTAAGACTTTTTTGTGGCCTAACATACGATCAATCCTGGATAATGTTCCATGTATGCTAGAAAAGAATTTATTCTGATGCTGTTGGATGGAAGGTTCTGTATAGGTCTGTTAGGTCCATTTGGCTGACAGTGTTATTCAGGTCTACTATTTCCTTAAACAGTAGAAAAGAAAAGTTTCTCTCTGAATGATCTATTCATTGTTGAAAGTGGGATTTTGAAGTCTCCTATATTATTGTACTGCAATCTATTTCACTATTCAGTTCTGTCAATATTTGCTTTTTATTTAGGTGCTCTAAAATTGGGTGCATATATATTTGCAACTGTTATATTCTCTTGATAAATTTATTCCTTTATCATTACATAGTGACTTTTGTAGTCTCTTGTGACAGATTTTGACTGAAAGTCTAGTTTATCTAATGAAAATAAAGCCATTCTTGCTCTCTTTTTGTTACCAATTGCATGGGATATCTTATTCCATGTCTTCAATTCAGCCTATGTGTGTCCTTAAAAACTAAAGTGAGTCTCTTGTAGGCAGCATATTTTGGATCCTTTTAAAAAATCTGAGCAGCCACTCTGTCTTTTGATTGCAGAATTTAATCTGTTTACACTTCAAGTAATTAGTGGTAGTAAGTACTCATTATTGCCATTTTGTTCATATTTTTTATGGTTTATAATTCCTTTGTTTCTTTCTCTCTTGCTTTTTTGGTCATTTTTAAATTTTTTGACACATAATCATTGTACATATTTATGGGGTACAATGTAATGTTGATTTGTTGATTTTTCTGTAGTGGTATGCTTTGATTCCTTTTTTATCTTTTGTGTCTCTGCTAGGGTTTCTCTTTTTCTTTGCAGTTATCATGACAATTACACAAAACATCATATAGTTTTAATAGGTTTTTTAAGCTGATAACAATTACCATCACATAGAAAGTCTCCATATTTTTACTTACACACACACACACAAACACTTTATGTTACTGATATCACACTTTATATCTTTGTAATTGAGTATTCATTAATATTTATAGCTATAGTTATTTTTATATTTTTGCCCTTTAACTTTTATAATAGAGTTATAAGTGATTTATGCACCACATTACACTATTAGAACATTCCAAATCTGACTACATATTACTTTTAACCAGTAAGTGTTACACTTTCATATGTTTCATGTTGTTAGCATACACTTTCATTTCAATTTGAGGAATTTTCTTTAGCATTTCTTGAAAGGAAGGTCTAGGGGTAATGAACTTCCTCATCTTTTGTTTGTCTGGAAAAGTCTTTATCTCCCCTTTATTTCGGAAGGACAATTTTGCTGGTTGTGGTATTCTTTATTGGCAGGATTTTTTTTTCTTTCAGCTCTATGAATATATCATTCTACTCTCCCCAGCACTGCAAGGTGTCTGCTGAGAAATTCACTACTAAACTTATGGAAGTTCCCTTGTATGCGATGAGTCCATTTTCTTTTGCTGTTTTCAAAATTCTTTGTGACTTTTGAAAATGTGTTTAGTGTCTTAGTGAAGTTATCTTTATGTTTAATATATTTTGTGGTTTTGGAACTTTGTGGATCTAAATGTTCATTTTCTTGTCTACTTTGGGAAGTTTTCTGTCATTATTTCTTTAAATAAACTTTCTTCTCCATTCTCTTTCTCTGCTCCCTCTGAGACTCTCATAATGTATCTATTGGTTCACCTCATGGTACACCACAAGTCCCCTAGGCTTTATTCACTCTTCTTCCTTTTTGTCCTTTTTGTTTTCTCTGACTGGATAGACTAGTGACCTGGTCTATCTAGTTTGTTGACCTGTCTTCAAGCTTGTTGATTCCTTCTTCTTCTTGATTGAGACTGCTGTTAAAGATCTCTATCAAATTTTTCAGTTTAGTCATTGTGTTCTTCAGCTGCAGAATTTCTGTTTTGTTCTCTTTATCATTTGTATATCTTTGTTGAACTTCTCATTTTGTTCATGTACTACTGTTCTGATTTTGTTTAGTTGTCTATCTTGTTCTCTTGTAACTCACTGAGCTTCTTTAAGATGATAATTTTAACTTGTCAGACAGTTCATAGATCTCCATATCTTTAGGGTCAGTTGCTGGTGATTTGTCTTTTGGTGGTGTCGTGTTTCTCTGATTATTTATGATTCTTGTGGACATGCATTGGTTTCTATGCACTTGAAAAAGTACACATCTCTTTTGGTCTTTACAAATGGGCTTCAACAGTGAAAGCTCTACATCAGTTAGCCTGTCCAGAGAGTCTAAGCAGGCTGGCTAGTAGGGTATACAGATGTGCTGGCCTGGTGCCAAGGTCAGGGAGTGGGCAGCCTTGGTGCCTGTGTCCACATGGGCTGGCCTAGAACCTAGGGAGATGGGAGCTGACATGATGCTAGGGTGGGCCTGAAGCCTAGGTTCACAGAGGCCAACCTGAAGCCTGAGTCTATAGGGATCAACCTATAGCTTGGGGGACAGGGGCCAGATGGCATTGGGATGGGTCTGAAATCTGACTGTACAGAGGCTTGCCTGAAGGCTGAGTCTGTGGGAGATATCCTGGTTCTGGGACAGGCCTAGAAGCTGGGTTCATGGGTGACAGCCTGGAGCATGGGGCTATGGAAATTGGCCTGGCACCAGGGTTCACTGGGATGAGCCTGGTGCTAGGGTCCACAACAAAGTCAGGTGCTCACCTTACTCTCCTTCTCCCAGGTAGAGGGTCTCTCTCTCTCTGTGCTGCAGGTGACACAAATAATGTGAAATTGTCCCTCCTACCCTCTTCAATATGTGTTTCATTTGCTTCACACAAGTGCAGTAATCTCACACCTAGATTCCTTAACTCTTGTGAAGGTAAGTTTATGTGTTGATTATGGCTCAAACTTACTTTTCTGCAAGGAGACAAGCATTGGAGACTCCTATTCTACCATCTTGCTTACATCACTCTCTAAAGTCTGCAACTTCATTTCTTGGTAATGTTTTGTAACTATCCATCATTATATGCCTTACTGACCCACAGAGCACCTGTAAGGTGTCATGCATGCCCTGGGAAGACCAAGATGCATAGCAGGATAATGTTCTGGCTTCAAGGAATTCACAGTTTCCTGAGACGGAATCTGAGAGGGTTTCTGGTAAGCAGGCTTTAATGTTGGGGTAGAAGAGATACAGCCAAGAGCACTGTGAAGTGCATGTGTGTATGTATGCATGTGAGTTTGTGTGTGCATGCATGTGTGCATGTGTGTGTGCATGTGAGTTTATGTGTGCATTCATGTGAGTGCATGTGTGTGTATATGTGAGCCTGTATGCATCCATGTGTGTGTGTGTGTATGCACATATATGTGAGTATGTCTTTGTTTGGAAGAGATGGGCCAAGGAGGAGGATAGATAAGGAAAGAAGAATTGGACAACTAGAGGTACTGAGGTAGGTTATACCCATGCTGAGTTTTTTCCTGGGACCAGAAAAATAAAAGTTGTTCCCAGATTTGCTTTTTCATTCAATCATTCATTAAATCAGCCACAATTTCTGAGCCATGTGTGCCCACTAACATGTTAGAGCCGTGGATATCCTTGCAGACAGGATCAGAGAAAGAGAGCTTGGATCTGTACTGTCCATGTGGACATCCTATCTCTGAATAAGGATTACCTGAGCAAGCACCTTCTATTGACACCCCAATACTGGCCTCATCCCCAGATTATAAATTCCCTTTCATTTCTTTTTGGCCCAGAGTTCAAGACCATGTGGCCATCAAAATACACTTTTTAATTCTGCTCTTTAAAATTTTATCTTGGAAGTACTGGAAGTAAACTCCTAAGCTGTTCCAATTTCCTGCAATGCTGGGCCCCAGGCTGATGAAGCCGCTGAATTGACAAAATCACCAGTTGTGGTTTCAAACCACATTTGTACAAGCCATCATTTTCCCATCTCCAATTTCTAGGTTCTGTTCTCATACACATGCCAGGCTTATAAAGTTGTGTAAAGCTCAGGAAGTAAATTCCTCTGTAAGAAAGTGATTTATAACATTAGAGTTGTAGACCTAAACATTGTCAAAATAAATTAGTTCAATTTTTCACTCATTTTTCTCATCATTTATCTCTTCCATATTCCCTCTCCCTGCTTTATCCAATCCACCCCAACACACACACGTGCATGCACATGCACACACACACATGCTGAGCATGCACACATGAGGCCAGCAGCCCACTTTGCTCTGTTTTCATGTCGCATGTATGTGGTAGGATGCCCCTCTGGGCCTGCTTTCCCATTTCTGTGGTCCCACTCACTGGCTGGCCAGGCACAGGGCTATGACCCAGCTGGAAGTCTTGCTTGACATATCAGCATGGAGTGTGACTCCATGGCGAGAGTCTCTAAATGGACAGGGTCCATGCATTGGCAGCTTCATGAAGCCACCTGACATAAGCAGACCCTTTCTGTAAGTCTCTGATTGTCTCAGTGGTGTTATGCATAATCAAGACAGGCAGCTAATAAGCATGTAGAAGGTGTTGCTTTCATGTGCCAGAGGCAGGGCTGGGTATTCCCTAGGCAACTGCCAGTACCCACACCCATTTACATGAGCGAGTGGGACCTGGTTGTGCACCAGGAGGGATTTCTGTGCCTATAAAATGAGTAAGCAATGTGTCAATGTGAAAAACAGCCATCTGTTCTTAGATTTCCTCCTTCCATGCAATACTGCCTACCTGTTTTTCAAAACATGAAGGGAAGGTAAATGATTATTCCCAAGGTGACTTTGCTCCTGTCCTTTTCCTTTGTTGTAGGCTTAACAAAGCATTTGCATGGCTTTCAGAGATGCCCCTAAATTAGATGACCTGGTCCTTGCCAGGGCAACTAAAGACTGGCCTTCAGTTTCTCTGGCAAGAGGCTAAAGAAGTCTTTGTCCTCAGGGTTGAAGTGGCCTACATTTTGGCCCCAAACCAAAAGTCCAGAATAACTGGATTGTCAGTTCTGTCTGTTTGCTAGATGTCTTGGAGGCTGCTGGGATTCTCTCCACAGTGTTGGTCTAGAAGGAGGTGCTGGCACATCACTCACCCAAAATGCCTGTCAGCTCAGATGACATCCTGTCTCTGGCTTTAGATGGCAAAGTCAAAGAAGTGAAATGTATCAAATTCTGGGCTATGCTCTCATTCCCAATTTTTTGATGCTCATCAAATGTTATGAATAATCATTTGCTCCTAGTAAGTAAAGCCCTTCTCATGAATAAATTGGACGTGCTGAAGAGGCACCAACTTTCAGGCCCCTGGTTAACTAGATTCCTTGGCAGACAGGCCTCGTGCCATGCAGTCAGGTTCACTGAAACATATCAAGGGTGTGTCGAGAGTCAACTGGGGAGTATCTGAGGTGCAGACAGAGGTGAAATCCCACCGAGCTGATTCAAGGGGCTCTCAGTATTCACCCGGGAGACCGACCTTAATAAATTTTACTTAAACCTATTGAAAAGAAGGAAAATATGTCCATTTGAAAATGATAAAATCTCATGGTTGGACAAGACTCAAGTCATGTGTTTCAAGCTTCTTTGTGATGTGTGCACACAGTGTGGTTATGCAGCACCCCCTTCATGGGGCCTCACTGCTTCCCCCTTGCAGAGCTGGGACCAGTCACAGGCTCAGCAGTCCAGTTCCCCTTTCATGTATCCGTAGCCCTTCGACTCTCTTAGCCATGATATCCGTGCCCTCCCCTGCCTCCCCCGTGTCTCCGGCATGGTCCTAGGTGCCCACACAGTCCCACCACTCTCCCGTCAGAGCCCTCCATCTGCTTATGCTCCCTTGCGCCCCTCACAGAGCCGAGCCAGCCTCCACGGGTGGTCCCACAGAGCCAGAGCAAGACTATCGCTCGCACCCTCTAAACACTGCACTTTTATTAAGGCGGCCGCAGCTCGTATTCTTGGCAGCCACAACACACTAGTGCTGAATATTAACTTTATTCCCAACCAACTTTAACCCGTTTTACTCCTGCTCCCACTAAATCTCAGGGCCATACCTTGGATTTCTGCAATTCGTTTTCTGGACCCAAGAGCTGGGCCTTTTGTTTGCCAGGTATTTTAATTTAAAAGCAGACAGCGGAGCCACAAATCAAACTGAGGCATACCCACCCACATTCTTATAAAGTTGCCCCAGAACCAACACCAACAACAACAAAAATCCAACAGGAGAACAAGAACTGTCAGGCTGAAATGCAGCCCAGGCCACATTTCATTTAGACAAGCACTGCCCTATTAATTTTAGTCAATTATTAATTCCAGCCCCTTGGTATCTGGGCAGCCTGGAAGAACAAAGGCATCTGTCCAAGTGACTGCTTGGGTGACAATGATAACAGGGCCATTCTTTTTTCCAGCTCTGTGGAGCACAACAGGGAGCCAGGATAAGTAGGGGCCACAGTGCACATGGTGGGGCTCACAGACAGAGGCCAAGTACATCTGTGATCTCCTCACACCTCCCAATGCGTCTGCAAGCCCCATGCCAATGAGGGCGCTCCCCTCCACCCCCACAGCGTCCACCAGCCAAGAGTGTCCGCGCCGGCACTGGCTTCTCTCACAAGAAATACTGAGCTGCCTTCTTTTCCCTCTTGATTTTGAGAGTCTCTACACCGCTGTGGTAGGAAGACAGAAGGAAACAGGGGAAGGCACATGAGGAAAAGAGATGCAAATAGAAGGCCTGCACTTCTTTTAAAATATACACAGGGCTGTGACCATTCAGATCTTTTGCAGAAAGGCACACTTGTAAAAGAGCCCATGCCCATGGACCGCCTGGCTTGGGAGAGGGAATCAACTCTCCCCTTCCAACGTGCACTGGTGGACGTGGGCTGCCCCAGGACATCCAAGGCACTGGCCAGGAATCAGACACTCTGAGCACAGTAAGAAAAATCGGAAGCTTGGGGAGCGTGAGCCATTCACAGGAGCTTTCACTAAAGGGAACCAAGCTGCAGCCCTCCCCGAACGCTGGCAACACTGGTTCCCATTCCCCATTGGGTGAACCTGAGTTTGTGCCTGCTCACTGGGGCATATGAATTGATAATTGATCACCAAAGACGGTTCTTCCCGATCATCCTCGCGTCTCTTCCTCTGTTCATACGTCATTTTTAATTGCCAGCCCACAGGTCCTCCTTCAGCTCCCTTCTTTTGCATGGCTTTTGGTTACAAGAAAAGCAAAGCCAGTTAGAAGCGTGGCTTGAGCTTTTTTCCCAAACATTTCATGACTTTGCTGTTGTGGCTCTGATGTGGGGGTCCTGCTGGCCAGAGGCACCCACTCCACTTACACAGAACTGGTAGATGGAAACAGTATCAGGACATCCCCATTACACAACCGGCTTTCACAGGGCAATGGTTCACATTTTACTGCAGTCTCCTTTGGAAATGCTCAAAGCAACTACATCTGTTTCCTTTCATTAGGACTTTTATGTTCTTCCAGCCAAAAATGGAGAGGATAAAGTTCATTTAGTCAGGATAGTAATAATGACGATATCCACATAAATTTTGTCATGTTCGGTGCTTTTAAATATTGAAGTATTCACCACCCTCTTCCACTCCCTCTTTCTTAGTTAGGGAGTAAAGATGATGAGAAAACTGCTAAGCTTCAGGGTGACACTTCAGAGGTCCTGCCAGCTATAAAGAACTCACCGTGGACTTTCTAAGAGGATGGTGACATTCCCAGTCTACCACCAGGAGCTGCCAAAAACTCAGCTCAAAAACCGCAGCAACTAGGGTGGTCGTTGTGTCTGGGGCTAGCCAAGTCACACAGAGGAGACTTAGATGGCCCCATATTTTATTTTTTGAGGAAGGTAAAAACCCGTCACAGATGAGCAGGACAGGACATGGGAGTAGAAGGAGGTAGGGTCCAGGACATGAAGATTCACCTAAGTTAAGAAGTTCAGACTTCATCCCAAATACATGGAATCTATTGGAAATTTTAATCAGGGGGTGACTTATATGTGCATTTTTCAAAGATTGTGCTAGCTTTAGTCTGGATAATGGATAGAAAAATAGTAATTTTAAGACAGACCTAGGAGCAGGTGCAGCAACTGGACGAGAACAGGCAGTGGCCTGGATGTGGGGAATCTCCGTGGGGAAGGGACGCCGGGGACAGTCAGGATGCATTTGGGAGAATTCCCAGGACTTCGTGATTTATTGCATGGTGTCAGAATGTGGGGTAAGAAAGCTGGAGAAGTCAAGGGAGACTCCCCCTGCACCCTGAGTTCTGGATGGGGCCACTGGGTAGAGAATGGTCCCATAAACCTGAGACAGGAAACAGAATGGAGTGTAGGTGTGAGAAGCTGGAGCCCCTCTGTGGAGCTGCTGAATCTGAGGCATTCACGCACATCCAGGGGCAGCGGCCACTGGTGCAGGTGGGACATGTGCGTGCGGCACTCAGGGAGACAGCTGGCCACACACTTAGACCTGTCAGAGGACACGGCGGACGCTCCAAGCCCTGGGAGGAGATCTCACTGATCATGGTGCAGGGAGGCTGGGAAGGGAAGAGAAACCAGGACAAAAGAAGCTCAGGCAGAGCGAAAAAGGCCAGCAAAGGTGATGCAGGGGCACCTCCAGAGGGAGCAGAATCCAGAAGAGGATCCGCAGCGGCATCGAGGCTCAGAAAATGTTTTCAGAACAAGGAGGTCAGCAGCATCACATGCAGCTAGGAGTCACCGGCCCAGTGCCATATAGAGGTCTTCAGTGGCCTTGCTGAGAGCTGTGTTGGGGGTGACAGAATATGTGTATAAGGGAGAAAAGAGGAGGAGGTGACAGCCCCCCACGAGGTGGCCATAAAGAGGAGAAGCAATGTGAGAACATAGGTTGCGGGAATTCCTTTTTGGAACCCATGAGAGATGCCTGAGGACGTTTGAATGCAAGTGGGAAGGAGCACATAGAGCCCAGAAACAGGTGGAGAAGAGATGGTCTCAGAGCGTCACTGCGGAGGCCAGAGTGGGGCAGCGGGGAGCATCGGGAACCCAGTATGAGGACCTGGGGAAGGAGGAAAGCAGGCTAGAGTGGGGAAGCTGGCCCTGAAAGCTCCGAGCTCTCCCCAGCAGGTTCTGCTCTCTCTGTGTGTGTGAGAAAGGAGCAGGGAGAACCAAAGGTCTGAGAAGAGTCTAGAAATATTGACATCACTTAAAGGAGGGCATTCCTTCTAGTGAAGGAGCTGCCCTCCTATCCTCTGGAAAGCCAGGGCCAAGGCAGTGAGGAAGGGAAGACACTATCCCGGGGCAGGTGGGCACTCGGAGTGCAACCAGGAAGCCGCCCTGGGCTGGGCGCTGGTGAAGCTCCCGTGCAAATTTGATAGACTTCATTCTTTGGATCATTTATTGTGTAGTTCTGTGTATTTGTGGAGCTCCTACCATGAAGCAGGCCTGTTCAGGGCAGCCCTGAAAAGACAATGACTGGGTGGGGAAGGCAGCCCCTGCAAGCTGACCCCCAGGAACACCACTCCAAACACTCCCCAGCCATCAGCCTCAGCTTACCCTTCAGCACTGCCAGAGTCCATCCTGCAGGAAGGCACTCAAGAGCTCTTGTTTTTTTTAAGTGCTACTGGGGCTTTGGCCATATATTTCTCCCAACACATGAGTCTGATGGTATTCCATATTTGAAGAAACTGAGTGACCACAGGCTAATTGGCTACATGACTTCCTAGGATCTCAGGATGTTTGAGGGATGCACAGCCTACAAACCAAGCAGCCATAATGGAACTGGTCTGACCGTGCCCTTCTCACCCAGCCTCCCTGGAGATGAATGGGCACTTCAGGAAGGCCAGCCAGCAAGTGGCCTCTGAGGAAGAATGAATGACCTTCTGTTCAGATGGGCGAGCGCCTCTGCAGGGCAGCCCCTCCATGGTGGGGAGGCCTCCCCCAAGCACTACCCTGGAATCAATTCCATTTTGAAGAAACAGAGACCACCCTGGGGTGAAATTAAGCAGCTGAAATTGACAATATAAAAGAAAATACCACCATCCCAGACAGGCGGGAGCAGCTGCAGGAACTTAGGGGGCTGGACACAGTTGGCTTATTAGCAGCTAATGTCTCATCTCATCTCATGCTTGTGTCAGTCAGCAAATTACATAACCCTGTGCCTCAGTTTCCCCATTTTTAAAATTTGGATAAAACAGAATACCTACCCCATAGGGTTGTCATGCAGATTCAATGGGTTAATATCTATATGAAGTGTTTAGACTCTGGGTTAATATCTATATGAAGTGTTTAGAGTCGTGCCTCGCACTTAGTAAATGCTAAAGAAATATTATTCCCTGCAAGTTGTCCTTTAAACTATGCAGACAACTCAGGACCCTCCAACACTTCAGTGTAAGTTTTTCTGATGGAAAAGCTGAGGTAACAGGCTTGCCGTTGACACTTGGGAAATATGATGGAAACTCTTTCAGTGTAAAGGTAACTCTCTAAATCAAATTGGGGAAGCTTGTTCTAAAGACAATACAGGAAACCTAAATTCCAGGCTCCTCCCCACAAGCCCACGGTGCTCAGCATCCCCAGAGAGGAGCCCCGGTCACCCCCTATGCTCCCTGGAGTTCAGGTGGGCTCTGCCTCACTCTTTCCAGAGGACAAACTGAAGCTCTCCCCTAGCTCCCCTCAGACTCACCTCACAACAGCACCAGCTTTAAGAGGCCTGTAAACTAATTCAGAGTATTACAAAATCACAAACTCCCATGTAAAAGACATGTTTCAGGCCAAGCATGTGGCTCATACCTGTAATCCCAGCACTTTGGGAGGCCAAGGAGAATCACTTGAGCCCAGGAGTTCAAAACCAGCCTAGGCAAGATAGAGAGAACCCATCTCTAAAAAAAAATTAATTAGCCTGTGCCTGTGGTCCCAGCTACGCGAGAGGCCTGCTTGAGCCCAGGAGTTCAAGACTGCAGTGAGTTATGGTCGTGCCATGGCACTCTAGCCTGGGTGGCAGAGCAAGACCCTGTCTCCAAAAATAAATAGATATAATAACAAGTAATTAAAATAATAGAAATAAAAAGCATGTTTTGACCTGGGAGCCAGTGGCTCACACCTGTAATCCAGGCAACCTGGGATGCCACTGTGTCCCAGCCCAGCTGACAGAGCGAGACCCTAACTAAAAAGTAAAATAAAAGGCACATTTCAGAAGAAAAGGAAACCGCCTGAAGATTGGTTTCCAGGGTCAATTCCCCTTACAGGCCTCGAGCCTTCAATCTTTGACTGCAGTTTGCTTCCCGAACCCCCTGGGAGGGTGGGGCATGGGTTGGGTTTCATGACTGTGCCTCCCAAGGGTCAGTGGGAACAATATTGTGATTGATCTTGTGAACCCTAAGACGGAGATAAAGGCATGCCGTGTGTCTGCAATCTCTGCTCACGTGGTTTGGAAGCCTGCCCTGCATCTCCAGTGCATCAGACCTGGACTGTCAGGCGTAGGCACAGCAGTGAGAGAGCCACGCATTAATCCATTTATATTATTGCAAATAGCTGGGGTTAGAGCAGACACGGGCAGGGAAGACTTTCATCGGATTCAGTAAGCAGCCAGGATTTGAGGCAGGAATAAAGAAAGTGTTGACAGAGGATGAAGGACTTCCCCACAATACAAAAGCCGAGCTGGGAGATGAGAATAAGTGCATTTTTCTGATCGCCTCCTACCTGCTCGTACAATCGCAAAACTGTTTTACATGAATTTACTTCCTGCCAATGAAAAGGACAAGAGTTCATAAGAAAAAATTTCTTCAAAGTCGTGATGAGCCTTTGACTATTTTCAATAATTTGCATGTAGAAAAAACGTATCTAGGTCTGCGTGAGGGAAAGGAAACAGGAAGGTATTACTGATCTTGGCTGAGCGGGCTCAGAAACTGCACCCATCAGCTCAGCACGGAGGCTCACGCCTGTAATCCCAGCACTTTGGGAGGCTGAGGCGGGCAGATCACGAGGTCAGGAGTTTAAGACCAGCCTGGCCAACATGGTGAAACCTCGTCTCTACTAAACATACAAAAAATTAGCCGGGCATGGTGGCAAGCACCTGTAATCCCAGCTACTCAGGAGGCTGAAGCAGGAGAATCTCCTGAACCCGGGAGGTGGAGGTTGCAGTGAGCTGAGATCATGCTACTGCACTCCAGCCTGGGCAACAGGGCAAGATTCTTCTCAAAAAAAAAAAAAAAAGAAAGAAAGAAACTGCACCCATCAAAGCAACCCTGTTTCTGGGGGAAGGAGCCTGTCGATGTCTCCCTCGCCCCACTGCATGGAAGTCCCTGGGCAGTGAGGCAGGGTGTGAAGGTGAAAGGCAGGCTGGCCGTGGGAGGAGGGCCAAGTCCCCCCCGCACACAGGATGGCCCAAGTCAACTTGGCCATTCACACCACACTCTTCAGCTCTGTGTGGTCAACCCTAGTGAAACAGCACTAGGCTGGAGCCGTGGGGTCAGAACAAAAGGCCTGTGTTTGCCTTCCCTGGTTTTGTTTGCTCAGAAAGCCTGAGTGGAACCTATGGATTTCTCTCTCCATGCTCCTGCCCAAGGCTCCTGCGCCTTTAATGTCTTGCAGGTTCACAAACAGCTGGCACCTTTGTAAAGATGACGAGCTGGAGATGAAATCCAGGTTAGTATTTCCTTCCCTGTGTCTAGGAAGCTGTGTGGTATGTAAAAAGTCACAGAAATAACACTTAGGACAAAAGCAAGTTTGAATGTAATTAACGAGGTCCAGGTAAAGATGGTGTCAACAATCTGGACAATTCTAGACAAAGAAAGGAAACGCCCCCACGTTTGGAGCTCTTTTTATACAAAAAGGCAAAGGCAGTGCTGGCTCTGTGTGGGTGCAGGGGGTTTGGTGTATCGCCCATAGGTGTGCTGGTCAGTGACCAAGGCCACTGGAATCCATTCCTAGGATGCATCTCTGGCCTAGGGCCAGGTGGCAGTGACCCTGTGCTGAGGCTGTCAGCAGGCCGGGACCCCTCACAAGTCCTCATTATCTAGGAATAAGCTCACGAAATGAATCTTGCCAAAGAAACAAAGCCAAAAGCATGGGGTCATGGCCTGAGATTATGAGGAAGAGAGTCTATTTCGAATTCTGCTAGACCCCAAGCGTCATGGCAACTTGGAGCACGGAGATATGCTGGGACCTGGTTCTGGTCTTGACTGGGTCGGGGATGGGGCGTCCACTGACTTCCACATGCCTTAGCTGCCTTGATCATGAAATAAAGATAAAACAAGATAATTTACAGGCACTAAAAGCTACAGCGCACTACACAGTATGATTTATTTTTCTTGTCTACCTGGAAATAAATCCTCATCCATTTTTTTCTTTCTAAGTAGAGGTTTCATAAGTAAAAGGAACTAGGACAAGCTCATGGGTTTGGGGGTTATTAAAAATGTATATTATAATTTTCATAAATATTGATACATCAAAGTATATATAATATATGAATACAATTTTATCAATATAAACTGTGCAACAGAAATATATACTTATAAATTATTATAAATTGTATATCATAAATATATACATATAAATCATTAAATAATATAATCATATATATTAGATATGTATATATATTGCACACACATTTCAGCCCATGTGTTAAATACTTACACTCCCAGCAACCTGTCATTACTCCCATTTTATACTCAAGAATAACTAAGGGAGAGAAGTTCAGGAAGTTGCCCCAAACCATCCAGACGCTCCCTAACTAGCCCTGCAGTGAGAATTGCTCCACACAGAAGCCCTGGCATCCTCGGCTCCTGCTCCTCCCAGCTCACGGCATGCCTGCCCGAAAACAGGTTTGAGTGTGGGTGAGAACAGTGGGGCTTTGCATGCCACATCAGGAGGTCCCGTGGCACTGCACACACCTCTCCACCAGCTCCTCCCTGTCCCCCCAATCCTGCAACCCCACAGTGCTGGGGGCATCACTGAGCCCCCTGTTGAGGTACAGGAAACAGTCTGCCCTTCACAGGCTCCAAAGTCCACCCTCTGATGGCCTGGGGCTCTCACTGTCCCCAACTTACACCAACCTGAATCCCACCTTCTTATATTTCCCCACTCCATGACCCGCTCCGGGAATGCCCTCCCTTCTCCCTCGTACCTATCTAAACTCCACTGGTCATCTCAGGCCGGGCTCACCTCGCCTCTTCCTCCAGCCCACACGGTTCTCTCCTTTCCAGAGCCCCTGCTCTCCTAAGCTCAGCCCTGCACAGCCTGATTTCTCCTGCAACTACGCCCTGAGTGTTCACTTCACTGCTCCCAAATAGACTTCCAATTCTTTGAAGGTAGTGACTGTGTCACATACATTCTCCATCATCTCAAAGATGCTAAGCCTGGTGCTGAGCGCAGTCCCAGCTCCACACATTCTGTCAAGTTGATGGAACTGATTGATGGGTTTCAATTAAGCAGTAGTGCCATGAGAACAAAGTGAAAGACAACTGGTGACATTTGGTAACGATGGCAGGAAGACTGGTTATTAAAGAACCCAGAAGTTTCATCAACTTTCAGCATGTGCTTCTTTTATACGGAGCAACCTCATGAGTTTTCTCATAAAAGCATCTGGGTGCACATTCTGGACGGCTTATCAAGGGATTAGTTGGCAGATCTAATAAGATGTGAGTTCATGTCCCATTATTATTTGCCAGTGACAGCAGTGGCTTCAGCCTCCGAGGCAGGAAGTGCATGAAGGGTGCAGGATCACCAACAGGCCCTGCCTGCCCCCAGTCTCCCAGGCCTGGTGCTCTTTCCCCATTTACAGTGGGGCTGAAAGAGAATGCTTTCTTACTTTTGTGTCCATTCGGAGTGTTGGAAAGGCAATGACGCTGAGGCTATATCAGCTCCTAAGGACATGCAACCTGTCATGGCTTAACAAGCCACACCACAGAGGGCAGCTCCAGCTCCCAGAGTCTTTGCTCTCTGTTACCTAATTAACTAGAAAAATGCCTCTGTGCTCATTTAAAATGCTAGAACCCCCAAAATGACCTATGTTACTTCCCTTACTCTTTGATGTGTGTGAGGATCCCTACACTTTTGACTCTCAAGTGGTTTTACTCTATGAAACCTTGATCGTGATTGGTACAATATGTTTCACTTTTATTCCACTGCAGATACCACCTCAACACAAAATGAGGCACGAGATGCTGGTAACACAGCCATGCTTGGTCATGGGGACTTCAAAGCTGATAATCCCTGGGTGGTAGGTGGGTTCCATAGTGGTCCCAATTCTCCACCCTTCCTAATGTGGCTGTGCAGCTCCCTCAGCAAGAAACAGAGTCAGCAGATGTCTTCCCATTTGTTCAGATTCTGTTATTCTGTACATAGATATATCTTTCTTGTTAAATTTACTCCTGATTACTGTGTAATTTTTACTGCTATTGTGAATACTTCCCATTTCATTATGTAGGGTACTACTATTGGGAATATATAGGAGATTTATAAACACATGCACATTCACACATAGCAAAGCTATTGACTTTTATATGTCCATATATTCAGTCATTTTATCAAATTGTCACATTTTTACTAGTGTTTCTTGGATTTTCTTGGTATATGATTATGTTATCAGAAAAAAAATTTGGCCCATATTTATACCAATTGCTTAAATGTCTTATCATATTGCATTAGTTACACCCTCTAAAATAGAGTCATCAAGTGGCCATAGCAGACAACCCTGCTTGCTCCTGTCTTTAGCTGAAATGGTTTTAGGATTTTATCATTTTGAATTATATTTGTAATAAAGTCTGAGCAGACAAAAGTATTTGTCAAGGGTAGAGGTTTGCAGACGATGGTCACGGGCCAAATCCACCACTCGTTTTTGTTAACAAAGTTTCACTGGAACACAGCCATGTTCCTTCATTTATCTATTTATCTATGGCCGCTTTCTGCTACAGTGGAAAAGTGTTGAGTATTGAGTACAAAAGTAGTTGTGACAGAGACCATATGACTTGTAAAGTCTAAAATATCCAACCCTTTTTAGGAAAAGTTTTCCAAGAACCCCAGTCAAGGGAGGTCATACCGTGGTATCAAACGGTTCCCAAATCTCAGTGGCTTTACACATTTATTTCTCACTCCCACAAAGCCAGCTGTGGTTCTGGACAAACCTCCAGGAAGTGATAGAAAGTAGGCTTTTCCATCCCACGGCACTGCCATCACAACAGAAAGCCTTCATGGTCACCACGGTAGAGGAAGAGCACATAGGGCGTTCTCATACCCCCACTCTTCTGTGCTTTGGCACAGTAGTGAAATAAGCCTTCTACTCACAGCCCATCAACCAAAACGACTCACAGAATCCACCCAAAAAGCTGCAAGGGAATGGGAAGCATAACAGCCTGAATGCCTGGAAGGAAGCAGAAGGCAGATAGGGGTACATATTATTAATATTCACCAAACAGATCTTAGTACATCTCAGTAATTCTTTTCCATTCATATTAAAACATTTTATTTGGTTGTTAAAATTTCAACATCTATTGATATGTTCCTATGGATTTTCTTTACGGGAACTGTAATGTAATAAATTATGTGCATAAATTTTCTGTGAGGGAATCATTCATGTGTTTCTGAAATAGTCTATTTAGATTTTTTGTGACAGTAAATTCTATATACAGATATTTTATTTTTGCAGCTATATTCATGAGTGAGATTAAGTGATTGAGCTATTTTTTTCTCTTGTTTGTATTATCTTTATGTTTTATGTTAGGACAGGTCTCAATCCTGGTACTCATTAGAATCACTTGGGAAGTTATCACAAAATACTGATATCCAGACAGAACTCCAGACCATCTGAGTCAGAATCTTTGGATATGGAACCTACGCAGCAGTAACTTTTTAAACTATCTGGTGATTCGAACTGTGCAGAATGTACTAAGGTTATATTGACTGAGTCATATCAATATTTGAAGATATGAGGATGTTGAGGATATGAGTCAATCAACATAATCTTAGTACATTCTGCACAGTTAGAATCACTAGATCATTTTGTTAAATACTATTTTATTTATGCTCACCTATGAAAAAATGGTTGTACTATCATGTTTACGTACATACTAACACTGGAAACAGAATTCAATAATGAATTGTATTTAGATTTAATAAAGAATGCACAAACATTAAAATACTGATTGGCTAAAGAAAGCAGAGTTTGAGGAAAAACTATCAGCCCTAGTTTTCATTTTTCATTAAAGAGCAGCACCCTCTGCGAATAATAAAACCCACTAGGAATATTCATCTATACTGTAAAATAATATGTACAAAGAAAAGTTAGTGATTGTACTGATTTTATTACTTTTACTAAGCCATTTTATGTTCTTCACACTCAATGCAAAGAAATAAAACATAATCTGAAGAAAAAATATGTACTTACTATTATTCAAAATAAAAAGTTGGCTTCATTCTGCAAGCCTGGGCATATTATACAATAGGGAACACTTAAGGGCTCAAGTGGATCAATGCACCAGTTTGATTCTCATCCACTGAATAGAATCTCATTCATATTTGGTGACCGGACTAACCCTATGGGTGCTGTGATAGACTGAACCATTTCTGCAGTATCCCCAGATCTCGCTAAATAAGAAAAGACCCTACACCAGAAAATATAGCAATCAACCTATTCATAAATTACACCTAAATGCTAGCTCTTTATTAGAAGTTGGAAAAGGGGGTACTTTCTTGAGCACATGGATAAAAGTACTGTTGTAGTCAGAGATTGCTGGATTAATACTGTGTTGTTATAATGAAGATAAGGCACACATTGATACCAGTGTCAGATTAAGAAACTTCCAGCCGAGGCAGTCCACAATTACAGAGGTGGGCCACCACTGCCGAGGCAGTTCTAACTATACCCCTGTAAACAGGACTGCAGGAAAATTTACACAGCATCTGGGCGGAGCCCACAACAGATCAGCAACACCTCTGCTGGCAGACTGTGAATAGGCTGCCTCCTTGCTGGGCAGGGAATCCCTGAAAAAAGGCAGCAGCACAACAGAAACTTATAAATACAGCCCTACCTTCCCAGGGCAGAGCACCAGGGGAAAAAAAAAAAAAGGCAGTTACCAGTTCTGCTTCAGCAGACTTAAATGTACCTGCCCAGCAACTCTGAATGGAACAATGGAGCTCCCAGCACAGCACTTGAGCTCCTATAAAGAACAGTCTGTCTCCTGAAGCAGCTTCCCAAACCCCTGTATATCGAAAGAGTCACCTCATAAGGGAGAGCTCAGGCTGACATCTGGTGGGTATCCTTCTGGGACAAAGACAGCAGAAGAAAAAACTGGCAGCAACCCTCACTGTTCCGCAGCCACTGCAGGTGATCCCCAGGCAAGCAGGGTCTGGAGTGGACCTCGAGCACTCCTACAGCAGAGGGGCCTAGCTGTAACAAGGAAAATGAAGAAACAGAAAGAAATAACTTCATCATCAATAAACAGGACGTCCACTCAGAGACCCCACCTAAAAGTCACCAACTACAAAGACCACAGGTAAATAAACCCACAAACATGGGAAGAAACCAGTGCAAAAAGGATGAAAACACCCAAAATGAGAATGCCTTTCTTCATCCAAGGAATCACAACTCCTCACCAGCAAGGAAACAAGGCTGGATGGAGAATGAGTCTGATGAATTGACAGAAACAAACTTCAGAAGGTGGGTAATAAGAAACTTCTCTGAGCTAAAAGAACATGTTCTAACCCAATACAAAGAAACTAAGGACATTGAAAAGAGGTTTGATGAAATGCTGATGAGAATAAACAGCTTAGAGAGGAAGATAAATGAATTGATGGAGCTGAAAAACACAACTCGAGAACTTCACAAAGCATACACAACGTTCAATAGCCAAATTGACCAAACAGAAGAAAGGATATCAGAGGTCAAAGATCAACTCAATGAAATAAAACAAGAAGGCAAGATTAGAGGAAAAAAGGTAAAAAGAAACGAACAAAGCCTCCAAGAAATATGGGATTATGTGAAAAGACATCATCTATGTTTGATAGGTGTACCCGAATGTGACGGAGAGAATGAATCCAAACTGGAAAACACTCTTCAGGGTACTATCCAGGAGAACTTCCCCAATCTAGCAAGGCAGGCCAATATTCAAGTCCAGGAAATACAGAGAACACCACAAAGATATTCCTCAAGAAGAGCAACCCCAAGGCGCATAATCATCAGATTCGCCAGGGTTGAAATGAAGGAAAAAATGTTAAGGGCAGCCAGAAAGAAAGATCGGGTCACCCACAAAGGGAAGCCCATCAGACTCACAGTGGTTCTCTCAGCAGAAATCCTACAAGCCAGGAGAGAATGGAGGCCAATATTTAACACCCTTAAAGAAAAGAAATTTCAACCTAGGATTTCATATCCAGCCAAACTAAGTTTCATAACCAAAGGAGAAATAAAATCCTTTATGAACAAGCAATTACTCAGAGATTTCATCACCACCAGACCTGCCTTACAAGAGCTACTGAAAGAAGCACTAAACATAGAAAGGAACAACCAGTACCAGTGACTCCAAAAACGTATCAAATGGTAAAGAGCATCAACACAATGAAGAAACTGCATCAACTAACAGGCAAAACAACCAACTAGCATCAAAATGGCAGGATCAAATTCACACATGACAATATTAACCTTAAATGTAAATGGCCTAAATGCCCCAATTAAAACACACAGACTGGCTAATTGGATAAAAAGCCAAAACCCATCGGTGTGCTGTATCCAGGAAACCCATCTCACATGCAAGGATACACATAGGCTCAAAATAAAGGGATGGAGGAATATTTACCAAGCAAATGGAGGGCAAAAAAAAGCAGGAGTTGCAGTCCGAGTCTCTGATGAAATAGACCTTAAGTCAACAAAAATTGAAAGAGACAAAGAAGGACATTACATAATGGTAAAAGGATCAATGCAACAAGAAGAGCTAATGATCCAAGTATACACTCATTCAATACAGGAGCACCCAGACACATAAAGCAAGTTCTTAATGACCTACAAAGAGACTTAGAATCCCACACAATAATAGTGGGAGACTTTAACACCCCATTGTCAATATTAGACAGATCAACGAGACAGAAAATAAATAAGGATATCCAGGACTTGAACTCAGACCTAAATCAAGCAAACCTAATAGACATTTACAGAACTCTCCACCCCAAATCCACAGAATATACATTCTTCTCAGCACCACACCACACCTACTCTAAAATTGACCACATAATTGGAAGGAAATCACTCCTCAGCAAATACAAAAGAATGGAAATCGTAACAGTCTCTCAGACCACAGTGCAATCAAGTTAGAACTCAGAATTCAGAAACTAACTCAGAACCACACAACTTCATGGGAACCGAACAACTGGCTCTTGAATGTTGACTGGATAAACAATGAATGAAGGCAGAAATAAAGATGTTCTTCAAAACCAACTGGAATGAAGACACAATGTACCAGAATCTCTGGGACACATTTAAAGCAGTATCTAGAGGAAAATTTATAGCAAAAATGCCCACATGAAAAGCAAGGAAAGATCTAAAATTGACACCCTATCATCAAAATTAAAAGAGCTACAGAAGCAAAGTCAAAAAAACTCAAAAGTTAGTAGAAGACAAGAAATAACTAAGATCAGAGCAGAACTGAAGGAGATGAAGACAGAAAAAAATCTCCAAAAAATTAATAAATCCAGGGTTGGTTTTTTGAAAAGATCAACAAAATTGACAAACCACTAACCAGAATAATAAAAAAGAAAAGAGAGAATAATCAAATAGATGCAATAAAAACTGATAAAGGGGATATCACCACAGATTACTACAAACAACTCTACGCACATAAACCAGTAAACCTAGAAGAAATGGATAAATTCCTGGGCACCTGCCTCCTCCCAAGCCTAAACCAGGAAGAAGTTGAAACCCTGAATAGACCAATAACAAGGTCTGAAGTTGAGAGAGCAATTAATAGCCTACCCACCAAAAAAAGCCCACGTCCAGATGGGTTCACAGCCAAATTCTACCAGACATACAAAGAGGAGCTGGTACCACTCCTTCTGAAACTATTCCAAACAATACAAAAAGAGGGAATCCTTCCCAAATAATTTTATGAGGCCAACATCATCCTGATTCCAAAACCCAGCACAGACTCAACAAGAAAAGAAAACTTCAGGCCAATATCCATGACAAACATAGTTGCAAAAATCTTCAATAAAATACTGGCAAGCCGATTGCAACAGCACATCAAAAAGCTTATCCACCATGATCAACTAGGCTACATCCCGGGGATGCAAGGCTGGTTCAACATACGCAAGTCAATAAAAGTAATTCACCGCATAAACAGAACCAAAGACAAAAACCACATGATTATCTCAATTGATGCAGAGAAGTCCTTTGACAAAATTCAACAGCCCTTTATGCTAAAAACCCTCAATAAGCTAGGTATTGATGGAACATATCTTAAAATAATAAAAGCTATTAATGACAAACCAACAGCCAATATCATACTGAATGGGCAAAAACTGGAAGCATTCCCCTTGAAATGTGGCACTAGACAAGGATGCCCTCTCTCACCACTCCTATTCAATATAGTACTAGAAGTTCTAGCCAGAGCAATCAGGCAAGAAAAAGAAATAAAGGGTATTCAAATAGGAAAGGAGGAAGTCAAATTGTCTCTATTTGCAGACGACATGATTGTATATCTAGAAGACCCCATCGTCTCAGCCCAATATCTCCTGAAACTGATAAGCAACTTCAGCAAAGTCTCAGGATACAAAATCAATGTGCAAAAATCACATGCATTCCTATACACAATAACAGACTTAAAGAGGGCCAAATCAAGAACGAACTTCCATTCACAATTGCCACAAATAGAATAAAATACCCAGGAATACAACTATCAAGGAACGTAAAGGACCTCTTCAAGGAGAACTACAAGCCACTGCTCAACAAAATAAGAGAGGACACAAACAGATGGAGAAACATTCCATGTTCATGGTTAGGAAGAATCAATATCGTGAAAATGGCCATACTGCCCAAAGTAATTTACAGATTCAATGCTATCCCCATCAACCTACCAATGACCTTCTTCACAGAACTGGAAAAAAAACACCTTAAACTTCATATGGAACCAAAAGAGAGCCTGCATAGCCAATTCAATTCTAAGCAAAAAGAACAAAGCGGGAGGCATCACAATACCGGATTTCAAACTATACTACAAGGCTACAGTAATCAAAACAGCATGGTACTGGTACCAAAACAGAGATATAGACCAACGGAACAGAACAGAGGTCTCGAAGGCAACCCAACATAACTACAACCATCTGATTTTTGACAAACCAGACAAAAACAAGCAATGGGGAAAGGATTCCCTGTTTAATAAATGGTGTTGGGAAAACTGGCTAGCCATGTGCAGAAAGCAGAAACTGGACCCCTTCCTGACACCTTACACTAAAATTAACTCCAGATGGATTAAAGACTGAAATATAAGACTTAACACCATAAAAGCCCTAGAAGAAAATCTAGGCAAAGCCACTCAGGACATAGGCATAGGCAAGGACTTCATGAACAAAACACCAAAAGCATTGACAACAAAAGCCAGAATAGACAAATGGGACCTAATCAAACTCCACAGCTTCTGCACAGCAAAAGAAACAGTCATTAGAGTGAATCGGCAACCAACAGATTGGGAAAAAATTTTTGCAGTTTACCCATCTGACAAAGGGCTGATATCCAGAATTTACAAAGAACTAAAGCAGATTTACAAGAAAAAAACTAACAAGCCCATTCAAAAGTGGGCAAAGGATATGAACATATACTTTACAAAAGAAGACATACATGAGGCCAACAAACATATGAAAAAATGCTCATCATCACTGGTCATCAGAGAAATGCAAATCAAAACAACATTGAGATACCATCTCACGCCAGTTAGAATGGCGATCATTAAAAAATCTGGAGACAACAGATGCTGGAGAGGATGTGGAGAAATAGGAACACTTTTACACTGTTGGTGGGAGTTTAAATTAGTTCAACCATTGTGGAAGACAGTGTGGCGATTCCTCAAGGACCTAGAAATAGAAATTCCATTTGACCCAGCAATCCCATTACTGGGTATATATCCAAAGGATTATAAATCGTTCTACTATAAGGACACGTGCACACAAATGTTCATTGCAGCACTGTTTACAATAGCAAAGACCTGGAACCAACCCAAATGCCCATCGATGATAGACTGGACACGGAAAATGTGGGATATATACACCATGGAATATTATGCAGCCATCAAAAACGATGAGCTTGTGTCCTTTGTAGGGACATGGATGAACCTGGAAACTATCATTCTCAGCAAACGGACAGAAGAGCAGAAGATCAAACACCACATGTTCTCACTCATAGGCGGGTGTTAAACAATGAGAACACATGGACACAGGGAGGGGAGCACTACACACTGGGGTCAGGAGGGGGGAAATAGGGGAGGGGAGCTGGGGAGAGATAGCAAGGGGAAAGATGCCAGATGTAGGTGATGGGGAGGAAGGCAGCAAATCACACTGACACGTGTGTACCTATGCAACAATCTTGCATGTTCTTCACATGTACCCCAAAACCTAAAGTGCAATAAAATAAATAAATGGAAAAAAAAAAAAAGAATTGACTTGGCTATGCAGGTTCCCTGTGAATTCGGCTGTGAACTCATCTGGACCTGGGCTTTTTTTGGTGCGTAGGCTATTAATTGCTGCCACAACTTCAGCCCTTGGTATTGGTCTGTTCAGGGTTTTGACTTCTTCTTGGTTCAGGCTTGGGAGGATGCAAGTGTCCAGGAATTTATCCATTTCTTCCAGGTTTACTGGTTTATGTGCGTAGAGTTTTTTGTAGTAATCTCTGATGGTAGTTTATATTTCTGTGGAATCGATGGTGATATCCCCTTTATTGTTTTTATTGCATTTATTTGATTATTCTCTCTTTTCTTTTTTATTATTCTGGCTAGTGGTCTATTTTGTTGATCTTTTGAAACAACCAGCACCTGGATTAATTAATTTTTTGAAGGCTTTTTTGTATCTCTGTCTCCTTCAGTTCTGCTCTGATCTTAGTTATTTCTTGTCTTATGCTAGCTTTTGAGTTTCTTTGATCTTGCTCCTCTAGCTCTTTCAATTTTGATGATAGGGTGTCGATTTTAGATCTTTCCTTGCTTCTCAAGTGAGCATTCATTGCTATAAATTTTCCTCTAGATACTGCTTTAAATGTGTCCCAGAGATTCTGGTACATTGTGTCTTCATTCTTGTTTGTTTCGAAGAACATCTTTATTTCTGCCTTCATTTCACTGCTTATCCAGTCAACATTCAAGAACCAGTTGTTCAGTTTCAATGAAGTTGTGTGGTTCTGAGTTAGTTTCTTTTTTTTTTTTTTTTTTGTGAAGGTGTTTTTAACCCCTTCGATTAGAGACAGGTACTGATGTGATCTCGGCTCACCGCAACCTCCGCCTCCTGGGTTCAGGCAATTCTCCTGCCTCAGCCTCCTGAGTAGCTGGGATTACAGGCACACGCCACCATGCCCAGCTAATTTTTTGTATTTTTAGTAGAGATGGGGTTTCACCGTGTTGACCAGGATGGTCTAGATCTCTTGACCTCGTGATCCACCCACCTCAGCCTCCCAAAGTGCTGGGATTACAGGCGTGAGCCACCGCACCCGGCTGAGTTAGTTTCTTAATCCTGAATTCTAACTTGATTGCACTGTGGTCTGAGAGACTGTTTGTTATGATTTCCATTCTTTTGCATTTGCTGAGGAGTGATTTATTTCCAATTATGTGGTCAATTTCAGAGTAGGTATGATGTGGTGCTGAGAAGAATGTGTATTCTGTGGATTTGGGGTGGAGAGTTCTGTAAATGTCTATTAGGTTTGCTTGGTCCAGGTCTGAGTTCAAGTTCTGAATATCCTTGTTAACTTTCTATTTCGATCTGTCCAATACTGACAGTGGAGTGTTAAAGTCTCCCACTGTTATTGTGTGGGGATCTAAATCTCTTTGGAGGTCATTAAGAACTTGCACTATGTGTCTGGGTGCTCCTATATTGGGTGTGTATATATTTAGGATTGTTAGGTCTTCTTGTTGCAATGATTCTTTTACCATTAGGTAATGTCCTTCTTTGTCTCTTTTGATCTTTGTTGGTTTAAAGTCTCTTTTATCAGAAACTAGAATTACAACTCCTGCTTTTTTTTTTTTTTTTTTTTTTTTTTTTTT